>NW_015152133.1:39065-44227 GCF_000732505.1 Cyprinodon variegatus | reverse complement strand
AAGCAGCCAGGGGTGGATTCTAAATGAGCCAAAAAGCAGAGACAGGACCAATTGTCAAAATTTTGGTGTCGATCATTCGATTTCATCCTGGACACTACAGAAAATGGGCTAAAAGTGTTAAAAACCGAACTTCTCCTTTAAGCAGCTCTGCTCCTGCTTGGTTAACATAGTAGTTGAACGTATGCAACACAGTAAAAACTATGTCTGTTTTTTCCACAGTGGCTATGAATTTGACTATGACTACTACAGAGATGATTTCTACAGCAGGTATGTAAAAAGCTTTGTTCTATCACATCTTCGTCAATGAGCACCTCTCTACCCTTTAGTGAACAAGTCCTTTCTGCCAATCTACCATTTCTTATGTAGAAAAAACATGATTTCCATCTGAGTGGTGACTGCATTATCACAGCTTTAATGAATGTCATATTAAGCAGCGTTTCTTTCTTTTCTTTTTTTTTTTCTCCATTGGGCTCACTAATGATGCTTTTATCCACTGAATGTCAGATAGTCCCCTGAGTGGTCATTTGCAACAGCAAATCTGAGAGTGTTCTTTACTTTTGGCATTTTCAGCAGTTTGTTTATTTCCCCTTAGTTTCGAATATATTGGATGGTTAAAACTTTAAGTATTTACAGATATCTGGGATGTCTGGCATTTTTTGGGCATATTAAGTTGGATTTTATTGAATCTTATGGTCAAGCTTGCTGGTTTTGCCAGTCTATCCTTCTAGTCAGTCTAAATGATTGAAGCCAGACACTGTTGTTTCTGCCTGCAATCAAACATGAGTGAATTTTCTTCCTTGAAGAAGAATTTTCTATGTATAAAAATGTCTGTTCCCTATCTGGATGTTTTCTTTTGTTTTCAGACTCTTTGAGTACCACGGCCGTGTTGTGCCTCCGACCCGAGCTGTCATCCCCATTAAACGTTCCCGGCTAGTTGTTCCGTCCACTCGCAGAGCCAAATCCTCCTTTCCAGTCAGGGCCTGTTCCTCCTCCTCTTCCTCCTCCTCTACATCCTCCAGAGCAATCAACATGGGCTCGTCCATCACTGGCCCTAAACGTATGTTTATTTTTTTCCCTTTTCCAGTAATACATTTTTCCTGCTCTGCTCAGAGAAGGTTAATTATTATGGTTTGCTACAACCTTGGTGTTATTTGTGTTGTTTTCCCTGAAAGAATGTACTCGCCAAAGTAAATCCTGTGACCAGGGAACAAAGACTTTGCAAATGAAAAAAAGTAAGTAAAAAGCATTTGAGTAAAATATCTAGCTAACAAAATTACCTATATATAAAAAGTTAGTTTTTAATTTTCCTTTAACCGTTTTTTTTTTTTATCATTCTACAAAAAATAGAGATGAAACTCACCTTTGTTGTATTACCATCTGATTAAAATTTAAATATGGGATATAAGGCTCCATTGACTGATCTTACTGACACATAAACAAAGTTGTATTCCTTTACCAACATTAAAATATTAATAGATTTACAGTTAAGTGATTTACATAAGGATGGTGGTTTATTCTTTTTCTCCTTTGTGTTGTAAGCCTGCTAAGAACTACAATATAATTCCTGGAAAAAGACTGACATTTTCAGCTCAGTAGAAAACACAAGTCAGCAACAGTTCATGCAGTTTTGTAGAAAAATGCAATGCGCTTAAATGACAACATCCTAAAACAATTTAATCTCTGCTTTTTTCTCAGACTGACTTATTTTATACAATTAAGAGAGCATTTTCTACACTGTAAGCCACACCAGCTGCTATATCATTATAGTTTATATATATATAAAACTGTAACTGGAGCATGTAACAAAACTAATTTTCCTCTGGGATTATTAAAGTTTTTCTGATTCTGATTCTGATTATAAAGAAAAATAAACCATAAATAAGTCGCAGTGGACGCTAAGTCACACGGTCATACAGGTATTATAACTTAACATAAAAAAAAGCTTCAGATAATGCTTTTAGGAACAAATTGCACCACCTGCAGTTAAGAGGATTTATTTGACAGAATACAGTACTTCAATGTGGCTCTGCAACAGATTTAATTTTTCATAAGAACTATGTCACTCAGACTGCTGAAAATGTGAAACGGAAAACCTGCAATATCCCAAAAACAAAAGCTAGAATAAAGGCCTGAGCAGATCAAAAACATTTCATGTAAACATCTCAGACTGAAGATTGCAATCTGATTCAGTTCGATCAGAAAGAAATTTTATTCCAAAAGAGAGTTTTTTTTTAAACCCCAACCTTTTGCCATCCATATACTCACCCATTCGGATCTTTGGAATAAAATCATTTCCACTGCGCATGTGGGAACCATCAGCATGAAGTGTTTTGACTGGCTCATAGTCCTTGATAGAGTGGGTGTCACTTAAATTTATTTGCAGACGAACACGCCATGCTGCCTTCTACCCCTATAATGAAGGAGCGTTAGCTCCTTCATTATAGGGGTGAGGTTCAGCAGAACCGTGAGGTTCTGCTTTCCGATGAACCAAGGTTTAGATTGGGCCGGGGAAATTTTGTGCTTATGAACAGAGCTGGTGTCTTAGTAAAGTTTTACTCATTTCAAACTAAAATGTGGTACAATCTGGGACTTTTTTGCTGCAATGTTACCACATTTACTTCCTAGTCACTAACCCAATCATGCTAGAGTTTCCAGGGTTGTCAAAACTATATGATGGGTATATAGTGTCACGATGGGTTTTAAGGATCTGACCCACATGCAGAGACACACTCAGAAGCCAAGGGTAAAAGGTTTATTGTGGTTTGCAAAAACACAGACTGAGAGATATACAGCTGGGTAACACTATTGGACCTCAGCGGACTGGTGAGCCGGAACCGGAAACTCTGAAGGGGAAATCACAATGATCAGTTCAGGGAACATAGGAAAAAAAGACTGAGGCTTGTAATTTACAGGAGAGGCACTCACGTTTAGGGGCTCTTGGTTATTCTTTGGATCCAGTTTGTGGGGTGGACAGGCAGACTAATGTTGGGTCCAGAGGAGTAATAGAGCGGACTTTCACCAGGTTTTCCTGAAGAGGACTTGAACAGATAATGTGGAGGTTTCCCTTTGCTCATTGTGACACAGTTTATCATTCCAGGGGGGTAGAAGGTCCAGGCTTATCCAGTGAATCAGGAAGGCTTCCTGCCGGAGAACAAAAGACAAAAGCAAGCTTAGACTCAGAGAGACAAGGCTAAGGTTAGACTCTGCTAATCTCATTTTGGCTAGAGTACACAAAACTGGCAAACACTCTGGTGTCGGGGTGGTGACAGCCCGCTGCTCAAGTACTCCTCTGGTAATGACCCAACAAGCCACAGGTGTGCAGAGAGGCCCAATGAGGACAGGGCACCGCCTAGTGATGGAGAGAGGAAAACACAAAAAACAACCCACATAAACTGGAATCCTAACACATAGACCAACCTGGCTCAATTAGAAATTATATTTGCCACTCACATTAAATAATGAATCAACTGCCTTTTACCATCCTTCATGTTGGGAAATTGGGTTTATGCTGTATAGGTGTGGTTACTGGTTGGAGATGGTCTTATAGCCTTTACCTTTAATATGTCTGTCTATAATTTTTTTCTAACCTCCTGGGACAACTCTTGCCTTTTCTTCTGCTGGCCCATGTTGAATGTGGTATACACCATGTAACCAAATAGTGGAATGACTTTCTGCTATGGGCTCCCCTTCTCCCCAAGTCCAGACTTTCCTGTGTTCTTCAAGAACATACTTGGCGAGCACAAAAGTTCATACTCTCGGCCACTGAAACGGCCACTGACTTCAGGCTCGACTCCAGACTCTCCTCTCCTCCTGCAGATTTGACCGATGCAGTAAAATGCTAACCAACCAATGAGCGGAAGTTGACCCTCTTAGACACACCCTTTCTACATTTGCATAATGAGGCAGAAATGCATACAGAATTGTAAAAACGACAGGCAGAAATACATAGCATTGAGGAAATAAATAGGGTAAAAAAATACAAAGGAAGAATAAAACTGACAGACAAAAATATTATAACATGCACATAAATAAATACTTAAAAAAATAAGTCATTAATAAATAAAGTTGAAGATAATAATGGACAATAGGTAAATAAGCTAAATATTACAAAGGTGAATAAATAAAGAAGCTAATTAAAAGAGATATATACATTTATGTTTCACTGTATAGTTTAACTTCTACCTACATTTATTTTTTATTGTATTTTTGGGGGCAATTAATTGTATGCTTATTTATTTATTGAGCATTTATTTATTTCTATATTCATTTTTAAATATGGTAGAGCTGGTCCACCATATAGAGACAGTATATATAGTTTGGGTAAATTTGCTGAGGGTCTTGTAGAAGTTGGCGGAACAAGGAGATTGGTTCATTTTTCAGAAACTACTCCAGAAACTAAGACATTAATTCCTTAAGGGTAACGATTGGCCTCTACTTATAAAATGCCTTTTCAAGTCAGGGAACTCCAAAAGGCTTCACACTGCATTGAGTCATTAACCCATTCATGCACACGTTCACACACTGATGGCAAACTACATTGTAGCCTCAGCTGCTCTGTGGCTCACTGACAGAAGCGAGTCTGTCGTAGACAGGTGCCAGAATGTCCTCTTATCACCAACAGAAGGCAATGTGGGTGTAGTTACATTATATATGTCATGTTTTTAGAGATTGCTCTAACCCACAAGCAGAACACTTACAAGAGGCAGATAAGGTTTTAAAGGGTTTATTGAGAAAAAAGGAGTTAGTGTCAGCATGCAAAATGGAAACAGTCTCCCAGACATCAACAATATGCATTTGCAAAATAGACCAAAAACCATTAGATCATAATAAAATATGGTTATATATACCAAGTGTCTATCCTGATAGTGTTTATATCTTTTTTGTGTCTAAATCTAATTCCTGTACCTGACACGATGAGCAAACATATGTGTTCTATTTGCTGGCAATGTTGCAAAACTAACATCCTGCAATGCCTCACGGTAAGGCCAGAGCTCATTGTGGTTGAAGACCAACAGATATGAATTGAATAAGCTGATATAGAGAAACTACAAGTTCTAGTAAATCACTCCCAGGGCATACTAACAGAACAACTATCTATCTATCTATCTATCTATCTATCTATCTATCTATCTATCTATCTATCTATCTATCTATCTATCTAT
>NW_015152133.1:26227-38818 GCF_000732505.1 Cyprinodon variegatus | reverse complement strand
TGCCTCAGTGAACACCACCATTATACCACCATACTATCTTAGAATCAAAATATAATTTTTTTCTTTTTGGCCTTTTTCACACGGAATCTTGGACTTTACTTCAATGTTTTTGTAACTTCACTGGGAAGTGCTACAGAAGTGATCCCCCACCACCGGGCCGCGGACTGGTACGGGTCCGTCGGTCATTTGGTACCGGGCCGCACAGAAAAAAGTAGATATTTTTCTGTATATTATATATAATTTATCGACGATCAGAGTCTGAGTGATGTTTTATTTTGAAAAATATAAAAAATTGCGGTATTCTCTCCTAATTACATCAGTCGGTGCATCTGTGCCTCTCTTGACACAGGTTAATTCAGTTCAAGAAGTATCCTATCTATAACATCCTATATTTGTGAAGCGGGATTTTCTGCGGTTACAGCGACCAAAACAAAGGAGTCATTGTCTCCGATTACGCCTAGATGGGATCGGCTTGTTGTTTTATTTTTATGCTGTTTGTATTTGATTTTATGCCAGTCGTATCATTTTACTTGATCGTATCTTAAATGCAAAATGTTCATGAATTTTACTGCTCTAAGTGGGTTGCTCTGTCAGCTAAAGGCATATTTTACTGTATTTATGCTACATTTAACGATTAATCTATTACTAAGTTAGTTGAAATTTATTTCAGTAATCCATTAATCACGTTTAATCCGATTAATTGTTTTAGCCCTAATGAATATACCAGCAGGATGTTGTAATATTTCTGAAACAAAGTAAGCTACAAATTTTAGTTGTAGTCAACTAAAGTATGCACCTCTCACTAGAAATGCAAAATATAGTATATATACATGAAGCTGAGGATCTGTTCCACATTTGCATGTTGCATGGTATCTCTGTCATTTGAATCAGATTATGTAGGTTAATACAGTTAGTTTTTCTACAATGTTTGTTTAATTTTGCTTTCAGTTTTGCTTATTATTCCCTTGCACCTCTGAATGTTTTGCAGAAAAAAGACAGATGACAAGAATAACCTGAGTTGTGCAGATGCTGGAGAAAATGTGTCTGTGACATAATAGTAATGCTTTTTAATTTGATGTATCTGTTCCAGCAGTGAAGACAGACCAGCTCTTAACCATCAAAAAGGAGCTGTCGCAGATCAAGACGAAGATCGACTCACTGCTGGGAAGGTTGGAGAAGATTGAAAGGCAACATCGCTCCGACACGGGTAGGAAACAAAAGAGAGGGAGGGCTGTACCTGTCTGCCAGAGGAGCTACTGTCAATATATTAACTGTATCTACATGGGGAATAGAAAAACTGTTTGTTAAACAGGTAGTTTTGAACAAAGACAAAAACTGGGTAGTATGAAGTTGTCTCTGTGGAAAGCAGATTCTTCTGTTAATAAAAAAAACAAAAAACTTTGTTTTATTCTGCCGCTAACTGAAGTCTTTCTCTGTCTGCCTTGTCTTTTGACAGAGATGCAGAGGAAACAGGAGGAGGTGTGTGAGCGTCTCCATGGTGATGGTGAAGACCACTCCGGAGGAGAGGAGGTTGAGGGAACGGACGAGGTGGAGGCAGGAGAGATGACAGACGGAGGCGAGGATGACTTTGAAGATGAAGGAACCAGCGACATGGTGAGGAGCCCAAGCAGACAGTCACTCTCTCTCTGCAAGGACTGAGCGGTTTTTCACCGTCTCATATAAAAGCAATGTACCATCTACAGCTATCAAACCAAAATTACAGCCTGAGTAGAGTCTGCACCCAATCACTTACTCAAGTGGAACAAAGGATGGTCTGGAATAATTTCAACTAAACTAAATCATTCCGGAAATAGTTTTATGTTAAATTAGTATGAATATTTTGTGTGCTTATGTTTGATTTCAGTAAGTTTAAACTCCCTTAACTCACAGCTAAAAAAAATTGGAATATCAAAAGTATAAATGAAGAATAAGTTACACTTTTTAAAGAAAATTGGCCATTTTACCACATACCAATCTGAAAAGATAAAACGCATTTTAACATGAAGGTACTGTTATTTTATGGAAGATACCGGAGAAAACTTAATTAAGATGAGAGCAGAGATAAAAGAAAACAATCAAAATTTATGTAGATGACATGGTAACAACATAATCCATAATGGATGTGAAACTTTGATTGTGGTTTCCTTTATAGACCTATATTGATGCATATGGTACAATGCATAACATAACGAATGTTTTGCTTCACAAATCTTTACAAGTCTCTTCTAAAGAGAGAAAAGTTGTTAAAATGAACTTAGTTCAAAATGTATTGACTGCTGACTTTTAAAGGCCATGTTTTAAATAGTGTTACATTATCCCAAACATGAACTCTAGCTCTCTGTCTGCAAGAGAGCTCCTGTGTTTTAGTGTTTTCAATATTTGGATCGATATTGAGATTATATAGCCTTTACCTTTAATAAGGTGCAGTGGTACAGTGTCATTAGCCACTAATAATGTTAAAGTAGTCTCTCCTGCCAATTTATCCACTATTGTTAGTTCAAGAGCTACTCCAAGGTTTTTAATGAGTCTGGACCTCAATTATTGATATCTTGCTTAAGATCTAAAATATTTAGTCTTTAAAACGTAAACCTAGACAGAGAAGGGGATTTTTTGAAAAAAAAAAAAAAGTTCCTAATCAGAGGCATAACCTCAAAGCATCTAGTATTATACATCTTCAGCATGCATATTTGTATGTCGTTTAATGTTTTATAGTAAATTTCGCTCCATATAGAGTTTGGAAAATAATAATTTCAATAATTTAATTTCGGGATGTTGCTCAGTAATCAGGAAGAAAAAAAAGTTGAGCCATTTAGCTCAATATGTTCCACTCTTCTGAATAGAAATGTGTTTGGACAAGTGATTTTATTTTTTTTTTTTAAACCAGCTGGAACGTTCATGACTGTGTTTTTTTTTTGTCTGTTTGTTCCTATTTTGATGTTATTTAAACTCAAGTTGCCTCTGAATTACCTGCTTTTTTTCCATTCAATGACCAAACCAACAGAGAACATATTTGGTATGTCAGGATGTTAATTTCTATAAATGAAGAAAAAAAAGAACTGTTGAAAGCATAATCTGTTTCACCCGGTGCCTCCATTAAGGTGTGATTCTGATTCTTGCTTGTATTGCAGATAGAGAACCACATATCGGATATTGACAACTGAGTAAGGTCAGTATTTACACTCCTCCTTATCAACCTGTTTGACTTACTTTGGTATTTTTGAAAGTCCTGTAGATGACCTCAGATGATGTCGGTCACAGAAAGGTTTTGAAGGTTTGCTGTTCAGATGGAGACAGAGATTGAATGATTGACCTTACTCACTGTTATTCAACTGACCCTTCTTTTTTCATCGTCTGGGAGAAGGAGGCTGTTTTTCTACAGCTGCCCCTGATGACTGCCTCGGAATAAGGACAGATATGACCTGCCTGCCTACCATGCACACTTTCCATTTATATTCCTTCTATAGAAACAAGTGGCTATGGGGGGAAGAGTCCCCTTGCTGACATTTTGTCCTTGCTGAGAAAATAAATCAAGAAATATTTGGTCTTAGGCATGTCTTAATATGATTTTTTTTTTTCCCTTTTTTTGGTCGAGGCATTCCTGGAATACACTCACAGATATTCTCCTATCTTAAACAATTGTGCTCAAACATGCATCCTGTTTTGCTCACATAAGCTGAGAAAAACATGAGCTACACTTGTTTCATAGATCTTCAGTTGCATTTATATTTTACAAGATTCATAATTCCTAAATAAATGAACAGTAACTTCAACAGGCTCAACAGTATTGTTAAAACTCATTTCAAAATTGACTTCTTAATTTTCCTTGATATGAAATAATGCCAATCATTCCCACAACAGATAACTAACCAAATTATAGACTGTAGACTGTATATAGAAGTATGACAAATATAATATCACTGTGTTTAAATACAGTTACCACCTTTAAACAGTAGTATTTGTTTTATTTCAAAGCTAGTAGTGTGGAGGTTGTCTTAAAAGTTACTACGTTTAACAAAAGGATGATTAGATTACAGCATTGGGAGAAATGATATTGAGTGAACCAGTGTTAAAGGTGTTTTGGTGTGAACAACAAAAATTCCATAGAAGAGACGCTCAACTTCCCAGTTTATTAGGTGCACTTTTCTAGTGGTTTGGCAACGTTTTTCCTTCAGAAATCCCTTCTTTAAAGTTAAACATTCCCTCTGTTCCTATAACTAACTAGTTCCATTTTAGGTTATTCTGTTCAAAGAACCGTATTCCATAACATTTTTTCTTTGTCTATGTTTTATATGCACATCATTACTTCTCATCTGTCTGCTGCAGGAAACCACTAGAATAATTAAAGGGGTCATAGAATACCGGACCTCATCAGAGAGCCATGAGCCGCCCGTCCTCAGCCGGAGGAGGGAGGCTGGGGACCGGTAACCGGAGTGTCCCTGATATAGATAGTTACCCGCGAGTCGGATAAATTATCACGGATTTTAGCCTATGCGAGGTGGTGTTTTTTTTGAATGCGAGTGAATACCCTATATAATCATTCTATGACCCCTTTAAGAATATCAACGTTTTGGTCTCAAAAGTAGAATTTACAGCTTTCATCAATGAAGTTATGCTTTTAGTTTGAATTCATGGCTCTCCTGTTTCTTTGTTTGTCAAATTTTCCACCCTTTCAGTTGGCTGTGTGTTTATTTATTGTAACGTTTGTATCCTCCTTTATATTTACTCATTAGCCTTTCTCTAATGAGTCCCTGGTGTTTCAAAGGCCACAGTAACTAAGAAACTGTTCTTAATCTTCCCTGATTGGTTTAAAAAAAATCAACAAGTCTGGCCTTAATGTCTTAATGTTAAAATTGCCCCTTTCTTATTCAACAAGCATCCACTTTCATACCCACAGCTGAAGGTACCTTTTCTGGGTCCCTACTGACAATTTGACATATGGTGAAATGGATATCTTTAAATTGTTACGGGGACTTAAACTCCTACAAGAGTCTTAAGAAAGTGAAATCTCTAAACCCTGTTTGGATGTTCCCATTTCAACAGTCAGAAAAACACCAAACTAAATCTTCAAGGTTTAAAGAAGGAAAAACTAATTGAAAGTCCAAGTTATTTTTTTCTCTGAATGTGCACCTAATGTGATTTATCTCAGATCATTTTGGGGGAGTCCAAATTAAATCAATTACTTGGAATTGCAAATTTTTATTATGTTTTACAAAATGATAGTTCTTGTCTTATTGTTTTTCTAGTGTTAGAACCTATATTAGTTTGTAATAAATAATAGACCATAGTTGTTTATTAGAATTGATATAAACATTTATTCATATGTTTAAATATGTTTGAAGAACACACATAGATTTGGACAGAAGGACGGATCAGGGAATTATTTCATCCTCTTGTATTTAGCAGATTTTTTTGTATTCAGCCTGATTGGAGGAACTTTGATCTTGAAATTCCTTTTATAGATGATGCCACAGTAGTTCCAATTCATTTAGGATCTGAATGTAGAATAATCACAGTGATCGGGGAGGAACCCCTGCTTTAGTTTACTGAGATAAAAACAATGGAGGTAGAATTTTCTAAAAACATGCTTTAGTTCTTAGTAAACATGGTATTCAAGCTGTACTCAGTATAACACAACAGCCATCATGTAGAATGCCACGCATCCACAACTGTGCTGTCTGCCTGAGAAAAATAAAAGTGCCTTCTGTAAGAATACAATGAAATGTGCCCACTCTCTTTGAGAAAAGAAAGCAAAAAGTGTATTGTGTCAAAATAACAAACAAGCAAAACAAAAGAAATGTCACCGCACGATAGCAGCAATAATGCAGAATCGTTTGGCTAGAACTTGGTTTTATCAGCTTTTAGAAAAATATATAGAATGAAATGTTTAAGTTTAAAAAAACCTTCTAAACAGAACAGTTTCTTCCCCACCACCATTAAACTGCTGAATGTTGTATAAAATGGGGTTTTAAAAAAAAAAGCACTGAATGTAGATATCTGTAAACCAGTCTTATGTTTACATTTTATCACGGATGCATTTTAAAAATGGAAATTGCTTGAGAGCTAAACTGAACGACATTTCTTTTTGTATACACTCTGTGTGTACAAAATGAAAATTTAGCCTGTCTAAGTAAGTGTAAGTCTAAATGTTTTAGAGAAATAAAAGCAATTAATATTTCTATTTTTAAAGAGATATGCCCAAATAAACTAAAATAAAAAAAAAAAAAAGAACACAAAAACAAATCCTTTCATGATAAATTCGGGTGAAATGTTATTTGTAGTGAGTAATCAGATTTATAAATAAAGAGGTAAAAGTACAATTTTTGTGTCTCTAATTTAAAAAAGTAAAAGTTCCGATTTAAATAAATGCTAAGTTAAGTATAGTTATTTAAAAAAAGATACTGAAATGAAGTAAATGTCGCTATAGTAAATCACTATGCACCAGGGTTGCTGTATGGGGGGAAAGTTAGGAAGACTCTAAGGGCCCTTCACTGGGCGGGGGGGGTCACAAAAGAATAAGAAAAGATTTGCCCAGCTATATTTCTCAATTATAAAAAGAAAATCTAGCAGTGACATAAATTATGTTGTGTTCTCCCTCATTTTTAAGCAGTAAAAAACGAAACAAAGCATGAATACATTTACCAAAACCCCATGTTCTGCATTGCATCAGGTTTTCCCCTCTGTCAACTGCAGTTTGGTGGTACCTGGGCTTAAGTGCCACATGCGCATGATTTTACATAGTATTGCTCATGAAGATTCTGAGGCATCCAGGTCATAGTCAAAGGTAAAAGGAATTGTTGGCCTGGTTGAACATGCAAGGTCTCCTGATCCTCTGTAAAGGGGTCGGGGCCGCGATGATAGCGGGAAGGGATCAACTCAGTTGCTTCATTGTAGGTTTTTGAAAGCTGAAAATCTGAGTCCACCCTCTCTGTTTAAGGTTGTTTTTTCTTCAACTGACCTCCATTCCAATGGAAGGTCTCAATTTGCATGTTTTCTTAGCAAAAACAAGGCTTTGTTGGGCTACTGTATAAAGCCTCCAACTCAAAGCTATTTCTGACATTTTGAATTGACAAAGCTTCCTGGATGAGAAGCGAACCATCTTGAAACTTGGAAACAAAGTCCAGTGGGTTTTTTTTTTTTTTAGCTTTTTTGGATTTACATGGTGATAATGAATGAAACACTTAAATGTACCTTTATAGCAATTTAAAAGCTTACATACTTTTTTTTGGGTGGGGCCCAATATCACTGTCTTTCATGGGGCCCCAAATTCTTGGCGGCGCCCCTGCTTATGCACCTCTGCTTATTAATGAATCTTGAATAGTAAAATATGCCCTAAAAGTAAGAAAAAAAATAGCCAGGATTTATATGACTGATACATTTTAGAGCAGCTTATTAATTAATTTTATTGTCCTTTTCAAGCAGCAAAGAAGTTGTGACAACAGATACCAGCAAAATCCTCTCGATCAGGGAGCTGAGTTAGAGGGGGAAGGAAACAATGCGAGAAGTGACTGACAGCAGAAGATGATGTTTTCAGACGTGTTGCAGCTTGTTTGCCTCATCCAAACATCAGACTCCTGACGTGTGCTTTATCAAAATGTGGGATATAAATATTCTCCAGACTTCTGCAAATGCCAAGAGCATTGAATATTCTCACGTCAGAACGGTTGCTTTTCCGAAAAATGCAGACAACAGCTGTATATTGTGTGCTTAACATGTATTGTTCTGTATTGTGCATATAAATACAGTTATGTGAACAAAAGAACATGAAATGGTCTCTTTTTGTTGTATTTTGCTGTTTGTTCATGTTTCTGTAAGCCAGCCACACTGCAGGGAGAGAGCTGAATATGAATGTAAACTAGTGTCCTATTCTTTGGCACTTGATGATAAAGTGTTTTTTGTTTAAATTGTACATTCGGGTGAAACCTACTCATAGTTTGGTTATTGTTGTGTTTCACGTAGTATTGGATGCATACCACATTTCTCATTTGTTGTTTAAATAAGAAGCATTTGGAATTTATTTACATCCTTTTCATGGTAATTTGAAGACGACTGATTCTTTTTAGCATGTTCAAGGTGTGACTATTCTGGATAATTTGTATTCAGTGCATCTGTTGTACAGTCGTGGCTGATAAGAATTTTTGAAATAAACCTTACCCTATCCTTGAATATTTGTTATGGCTTATTTATTCACGGGATGTTACATACTCATTTCTAAGTTCCAGTATTTTTTGGGAACAACATTAATCTTTTAAAACAGATTGCAAGTGACCAAGAAATACTTTCAGACTGTTTTTTGTTTTTTTTTTGTATTTGTAAATACTTGTAAGTCTGAAAAGGTGTTATTTTGCTAAAAAGTTCCTGTTACAGCAGCTCTAAACGCACATGCACCCTTGGTGAAGATTACAATCATGCCTTTAAAATAAATCAGCATTAATGCAATAGGATGATATGAATGGTAATGGCTTGTACATATGTAGCTCCTTTTCAAGTTATGGCACATCAAAGCGCTTCACACTACATTCAGTCATTCCCCCATTATCGCACACACTGATGGTGGTCAGCTAAATTGTAACCACAGCTGCACTGGGGCTCACTGACAGATATAAGGCTTCTGTACACAGGTTTCACTGGGCTCTCTGACCACTATCAGTCCCACAGACCATCCTATTTGGCCACAAGCTACAGCAATTGGTACAAAAACTCAAGAAATTTCAGATACATTCTTTAAAAACTGCCCCCTAAAAAACATGTAGAACTAGTAATCTCCCTCTAGTGCATAACTTATCCTAGCAAACAGAAGAAACCTTGATCTTGAGAGCTGCATGAAGTTAAGTTTCTTTTCAATTAGGTTTAATAAAAATTATATTTCTTATTAGGTCAATACAAATTCATAATTTAAGAATTTTTTACATAGTTTTGACTTAATTAAAATTAGAATGACCATTTTCTATAAAATCTGAATTAGAGCATTTTTTTGTTTTGAAAAAAACATTTAGCAAATGAAAACTAGGATCCTATCTCAATACCACTGAAGCTATCACCGTATTGTTTTTATATAATTAGTTAAACAGAATTTGTAAAAAAAAAATGAAATAGATCAAAAGGACCGATCAGTAACAGTGTTGCCAACTCAGCGACTTTGTCGCTATATTTAGCGACTTTTCAGACCCCTCCAGTGACTATTTTTCAAAAAAGCGACTAGCGACAAATCTAGCGACTTTTTACGGTGTCACTGGCGGCTTTTGGAGACTCTTACGTGAAAGCATGTATCGTTCCTACTCTTGTCCTCCAGCGGCAGATGCTGCCGTGGGGCGCCTCCCCCATCCCAAGCCCGTTCTCCCACAGGATGTTTACACTCAGCGTCCAGACTGCAAATGAAGCGCGCATGCGCCGGGATTGACGCCGCAAATTGATCACAAATATTAAATATTAAAATATATAAATAAAAAAATAAAATAAAAAATAAATAAATAAACATTAATGGACAGAAAAAGTAGCTCTGTATATTTTGTCTTTCTGTAACGACATCATTTCTCCCACAGCATCAATAACATGCACTTCACTTCCTGTGGCAGATTATGTAAATTAGGCGATGATGTCATTTAGCGACTTCTAGCGACTTTTAGCACAACCAATAGCTACTTTCCTTACTGAGGAGTTGGCAGCACTGATCAGTAACCATGTCTGTTCCAGCTCATATCATCATTAGAATTTCTTTGAGTATTATGTCTTCAGTACAGGGGCCATAACAGTGAGGGGCACTGGACCCCATTGGCCCCTGTCTGGAACCGCCCATGTACAGTACTCCTTCCCTTTATGCTGTTACCTAACTGGAATTGAAAGTATAACTTTATTTTTAACATAGGGCCCTTGCAAGTTGTGGTGTCTGAGTAATGTGTTGACTTGGCAGAAGCAGATGGCATTTCTAATTCAGTCACTTCATTAGCCTCACATCATCATTCTCATGGGTCAAGGTGGGCCACTGGCTGGTTTTCAGGTGTAATTGGTTCTATCACAGCTGGCCGGGAGCCAGTGAGTATAGTGATCAGTCATGCAGCTCCTAAACTAAATCTCTCACCAGCAAGTGGAGCAGCCAGAGGAATTATGACCATAATAAAGACCAGAATCTTTACGATTCAGCTATGAAGCTCATGCAAAGGAAGCAAAGCTTACTGCAAGAACTGTCTTATAGCTTTCAAGTTTCAATTTGATACATTTTATCTCACGGAAATAAAATCCATAAAGAATCCATATATATTTCATTTATTAAAGCTCCATGGATCCGATTTTTACTGTCTTGTATAATATTATTCATGTCTTTTTTTGTTTTATGTAGGGTAAGCAGATTTGTTTCATCCTGTCAAGTTCAATTCAATTCCTTTGCTACACATTTCTGCAAGACAAAGTAATTAATCATGCATCACTCTGGCATGGGTAAAATACATGCTGCACACGGCACAGTCTCTGATTTTTTTGTACTTTTTTGTCCTTTTGGCTCTTCTTTTCCTAAAAAATGTTGAACATGTGTATGACTTGGACTTCAGTTAAGAACTGTAATCATTGGTTCAATGGTTAAAAAGATCCACTTTTGAATGGGGTTCTTTCTAAGATTTTATATAAACTATTTGAGTGAGTTAAAATTCTCATTGAGGTACATTCTTCGCCTAAACACACCTTAAGACTTTATGTTTTAATATTACTTTTAAGGAAGATTGCTTTTTTAGTGTTTTTCTAAAACTGCAGTTTTTTATTTAACGCTAAATGAGCAATCTTGCCAGAAACTCTGTTGTGTTGTGTTCACAGCACAACAGTTTAAGCAGTCTTATTGGCTTAAGTAAAGGAAAGCTTTGTGTTTACACCTTCAAACTTTCTCTCTCTGATTCGTACATGTAATCTTACGATTTAAATGTCTGGCATCGGTTCACAGAGGCAGCAGTCTAAGCTTCCCTCTCCCCAGACACCTTCTCCAGCTCCACTGGGCGCTCCCTCCTGGAGCCAGCCACAGACACGTAGAGAGACTTCTAGGGGGGCATCTGAAACAGATGTCTGAGCCACTTCATCTGACTTCTCTTAATGTGAAGGAGAAGCACCTCGACTCCAAGCACCGAGCGAACGAGTGAAGTGGGCCACTCTGTGGAATAAGTTTGTTTAAACTGCAGAATCTCTTTTTAGTCATGATCCAGATTTCAGCACAATAGGTGAGGGTAGGAATGTTGACTGACTGGTAGATTGAGAGCTTTTCCTTTTTCCCCCAACTCTCTCTTCACAACAGACCACTGCAGCGTCTGCATTATAGCGACTGCTGCACTGATTGATCTGTTGAGCTCTCGCTCCATCCTCTCTTTACTCGTGGACAGGAGACCAGGATACATAAATTGCTCCATTTGATACAATAATTCTCCTCTGACCTGAAGGGAACTAGCCACCTTTTTCCAGTTGAGAACCCAGGGACTCTGAATTGAAGGAGCTGATTCTGGCTGCCTCGCATTAGGCCGGGAACCTCTCCAGTGCATTCTGTTGGTCTAAGCACGAGGGAGCCACAAAAAGCAGGGACGAGATCCGATGGTCCCCAAAACCCCCCTCGTGCCCTTGGCTGTGCCTAGAAATCTTTTCCATAACATTTCTTAACAGGACAGTTGAGAGAGGGCAGTCCTGCCTGAGTTCAGCATGCACTGGGAACAAGTCTNGGCTGTGCCTAGAAATCTTTTCCATAACATTTCTTAACAGGACAGTTGAGAGAGGGCAGTCCTGCCTGAGTTCAGCATGCACTGGGAACAAGTCTAACATGCTGGCAATGTGGACCAAACACCTTCTGCACTTGTAATGCATCCATATGGCCTCTAGAAAAGGGTCCCTGACTGCATACTCATGTAGCGCCCAACACAGAGCACTACAGGGGACACAGTCAAATGCCTTTTCCTGGTACAGAAGTGGACCATGTTGGCAAAGTCCCATGAACCCTTAAGCATATTGGAGATAGTGTAAAGCTGTTCTAGTTTTCCATGGGCAGGAGGAAACCCACACTGCTCCTCCTGAAGCCAAGGTTTAACAGTCAGCCGGGCTCTTTCCTCGAGCAACCTGGCATAGGCTTTTATGGGGAGGCTTAGAAGTGGGATCCCCCTATGGTTGGAACATACCCTCCAATTCTCCTTCCTATGCAGAATCAACATCTCCCTGGTTTGTCAGTCCAGAAGGCATGTCCAAGACTATCCTGCAATGTTGAAAAGGCAGTCCAACAACATCCATTAAAGCAAGGCAGGCAGGGCAGACCTCATCAAGCCTCACCTCTGCTGAGTTTTCAGAATCCCCACTGACTTTAACCAGGGTGATGAACAGATTTGTCAAAAGTATTAATGTTTATTACTCAAGTAGACGTAGGAATCCTACTATTTAAAAACACTTTTGTGGTAGTTAGAGTATCAAAGTATTAAAGTAATTCTCTGGATAAAACTAAAAATTTTGATGGATTTTTTTAAAATACCAATAGGCCATAAGGGGAATGAGCTTGATTGAAACAAAACTAACGGGTTTATTTTTAAAATGTAAGAAGTAGAAAGTAGAGCTAACTGCAAAAAATAAAAAATGTAAGGAGTT
>NW_015152133.1:0-25420 GCF_000732505.1 Cyprinodon variegatus | reverse complement strand
GGACCTCTCGGGTCCCGTCGGGTTCGGGCTAATATTCCCTGCTCTAATACTGACACCTCTTCCCAATAACAGACACTCACACATTTAATGGAGTCTGTCAGTTTCTTGATAGGTGATTGATTTTTGGTGCAATAGCAACACAGCCTCCCATGTTCAGAGGTGAACTGTCTTCCTTCAGCCTAAATCACAACTTTAGGAGAATCAACACATTTCCCGCAAGTTTAGTTCAGGTTAGGAAAGGAGCTGTGTGATAAAGCTTTCATCTGTAAGGCATTTACTGACAAGCCATGCAATACCTCAATGCATGCCAAGGAGATATGATATCTTTTGTGTATCGTTGTTTAAAAAAAGTATTTTCTTTTAGGGGTTGATTTTAGGCCTATTGTCTCTCTGAAAAGTTACAGCTCCATCTTTAATTTCTTCATCAGTCATACTGATACCCCATATCCTTGCAAGGATGGAGATTCATCCACCGGCCCATCCATCTGGTCAATTACATTTTATATCAATTGATGTTTGATAAATAAATTGAAATGAACCACAGTTAATTGATTATAGGTTTACAATACACACTGTTGACGCTAAAACTTCTGCCCCTGCTAAAACAAACACATGTACAGCATCACCATAAACATGGGGCTTATGTCATACGTAGTTTGTTTGTCAAGGAATTTCACCCCGATACATCCCACAGAAACCTAATCTCCAAGCATTTTCCAAAAGAGAAAGTGGGAAAATTGTGGAGTAAATATCTACAATTTCCTGTTGCTCCAAAGGTTAAAGAGGTCCATTTCAAAATAATCACTGACATATTTTCGTCCAAGGAATTTCTGAGGCTTCGTTTTAGTTTTGATGAAAATGATTGCACCTTCTGTGAATGTGAAATAGAGACTGTTGGTCATCTCTTTTTTTACTGTCTGTACGTGAAAGTTTTCTGGGAAGATTTCTGCTTCTGTTGTTCATCTAAATTTGAATCTCCTTCTCATCTGGACAAAGAGAATGTTTTGTTTTGGATAGAAATGACAGATAACCTGCAAGACCTAGCCTTTAATGTTTTACTCATGATGGGGACATTTTTTATTCACAAAAACAAATAAATGAGGACCAAGCCAAGCTTCAACGTTTTTCTTAAAGAACTGTGTTTGTATTTTCAATCACTTAAATGTATGAGGAAGAAAAATGTTATAAAATTATACAATTTTGTAAATGACCGTTAACTCAATGTAAACCCCTAGCTATTATGTTATGTTTATTTCATTTTTTTTTACCTTCTATGTCTTGTGTTTCTTAAAGTTATTCTTTCTCCTATAATTGTCCATGTTTCACCAACTGTTGTATATCTATGCTTGATGTTTGATTAATTCTGTAATGTTACATGGAATTGCCAATAAAGCATTAAAAAATTAAAAAATAAAATAGAAAAGAAAAAAAACGGATGTTGCCGTTAGCAACGTGACGTAAACAGGAAGTGTGTAAACCCTAGGGCGGCGAATTTAACTTTTCTCAGTGGACCAACGACAACACATTTAGTCATTAATTCACAGCGTTTTATTTATACTTATCCAAATGAATATATCTGTTTATTCTGAGGTTACTGTAACAGTTTTAAGTGCTTTTTGTGGATGTGACTGTTCGTAATCAGAATGCTATGTCAGCTAGGCTAAGCTAGGCTACGCTACTCGGTGATTCTAGACAATATTATTATGTGTAAATATTGTCTATGCGGCGACTGGCCCGCAGGTTTGGGAAATGTTTTCGCCTCCCTTCAGTTCTCTGCTTAGTTCGTGGAGTTTGACAGCGGTGGGTTATTTGTTCCTCCTGTTAGCTGACCGGATCCGGCTGGTTGAACCGCAGGGCTAGAAGCTGCTGCTATGGGAGAAAAAGAGCTCAGCCTTATTGACAAGCAGCTTACAAGGTAAGGGCCTGATAGTTCTGGCTTTGGTCCTATTATTGTCCTTCTTTTATTTTAAACCGCCAACATACAGAACGTAAAGAGATGATAGATAATAGGGTTTTTATAGCAAGATCCAACCAATCATTCCAGACCAGAAAGCACTAACATGTTGACAACTATAAAACAGGTGAATTATTGTTTCTATTTCAGTGAAACAAACTTACATTTCCATAATAGATATCATCTATTATGGTATTAAACATGGAGAGAAAATGACTCCTTGTTGATCATGTTATGTAGGTCTTCTTTAACATTATCATGATATATATATAAAAAAAAAAAATCTGTGTTTTTATTAATTCACACTGGATCTTATACACTATAAAGTTTATGTTGTTACTTTTTTTATTTTTTATTTGTCACCTAAAATCTAATTAAATCAACAAAAGGCAAGTTAAGTTAAATAAATATAACACGTGACTTAGAAATTGTGCTGAATAGTTTGTTTAAATTGAAAAAATATGGTTTTCAGATTTGTCATGTCTAAACCAACTGGCAAGATTTTAACTATGTCCCTTTTTATATCAGCTGGATTTATATTAAGGTTGTTAAGTTACCATTTTTAAAGCATAATCCATATTGCCAGTTTGTAATTAGTCATGAATAAATGTGTGGTTTTTCATTTCAGAGAAATTGTATATAATCGGTTCCATATTAATGGCTCTGGGTTTGCATCATATTACTTTATAAATGCATAAAGCGTAATTAACTTTTAATTAGAAAAGTACAAATACCAGTACCAATTTTTCTGATTTCCATGTGATCAGCACATTACAAGTACTACAATTGTGGATGTATTTCCTGTTCAGTAAATTAATTGAAATTAAGAATAACACAATTTTTTGTGTGAAGTGTTAAGATGAACACATTTTGGCTCATATGCTTTGATGCTTGAATTGTGATAAACTTTATTTTGTTAGATTGGAATTTATTATTTCTTTGTCGAAATCCTTGCTTCATGTTTTTCTCTGTTTTTTATGTTTTACTGTCTTTTAAAAAAATAAACCTTGGTAGATCGCACCTTAAGAAAATTGGAATTGACCAGGAAAGGCCTGATTGATGCATCTAAAGGACATAATTTACAATTTAAATGTTTACAATGTAAATTTTCATAACATGAACAGCTTAAATAAAACTGAATAAAATGATTAATGATATAGAAATGCTTCAGGAACTTCTTTACAGACCTTGATTGCCACAAAGCATAGATGCTTGGATTACGTTTTTAAATTCTGATCTTGCTTCTTTCTGTGTAGTTTGCAAGATCTCCCCCTGAGTCCTGCCACTACATCACTTAATCTGCACTGCAATCACATCCAAAGGATCGAGTGTCTGTCCTCTGCTTGGCAATTGCGCCACTTAGACCTTTCTTCCAATCGCATTTCTAAGATTGAGGGGCTTAGTTCCCTCACCTCCCTCAGGACCCTGAATTTATCATCCAACTTAATCACAAAGGTTGAAGGTAAGTGCTTAATCTCAATTTTCCCTGGTATGAAGCACACCGTTTCAACTCCTTACAAGTTCTTCAAATAATGTTTCTTTCTTGAAATAACCTGGTTTTCAATGTCCTGCCTTTTAACATCAGGACTCAATGGCCTTGTAAATTTGACGAAATTAAACCTGTCCTACAATCGGATCAATAACCTTACTGGTAAGTCGAGTGCTGCCTGAGAAGACTTCTGAGACTTGAAATGAGGTAACGATGCTTCAATGATTACCTCTTTACTTTCAGGTCTGCTGTATCTTCATGGCAATGAGTATAAGCTGAAGCACCTCAGTCTTCATGGCAACCTGATAGACAACGTTGACCATCTCCTGCAGTGCCTGCTGGGATTACAAGGTTTACGCAGCGTCGTTTTAATCCAGGATGGTGGAGACAACCCTGTCTGCAGTGCACCAGGTTGGAATTGAAACACTGTCTGTATATCATTGCATAGGAAATGTAATAGTTAGCACATTCTGAAAAGTAGAAACCCATATAGGTAAAGAGATATTTGGTATGGATAAAGAACATAAGGGGCTAATAATGAATTGTAGTTATCTGTTGCTATAAATTTAGTTTGTTCCTCTTCCTGTACTTTTTGCATGTTTCCAAAACTTTCTGTGACCTTTAGGATCTTATGGTTCATACACCTCGAATGTGCTTTGAGCATCAGGGGTGTCATGTTCACGCACAGACTATGGTGGATGTGGGTCAATTAGCGTCAAGCTTCCTCTGGCACATTTTGACCTACTGGCCTGGTGCGTCTTGAAGCATGCAGTGCATTTGAGCTTTAAAACGTTGATGGGTAGCAGGCGTACCTAAAGCGTCAGATACCGAAGTTGTTAAATCTGGCACGTCATCCAATCAGAGAAGCTTATCTGGGAGTTGCAGGGAGAAGTTTTCTGGATCCAAGCCATGATCTCTTCTCTTGCAGAGCTGTCAGCCTACACCCTGAAATATGAATAATAATATATTTATTTAGGGGGTATCCTCCATTGGGCTTATATAAAAAGACAGAAGAATGTATTTTATTATGTACAAGGAAAATGTGGCAGTGTTCTGATCATTGCACTAAAACATTTTAGCCTGCTCTGTATTCTGTATCAGGGTGGAACTTCTACTGCTCGGGGAATTCAACCAATAGGCCTGCTAAATGCTTTTTCATGACAATAACTAACAAATTATTGCCTTTCTACATTGAATGCTGGAGGAAGCTTAAGTACTCAAAGAGAACCCATGGATACAAGGAGAAAGCAGGCTGGGATACTAACTCATGAGCTTTTGCTGCAGGAAAGTTCTAGCCACTAAACCACAGTGCAGCCTGTGTACCACTGACTGTGGTGGAGTTTGCCTCTGAACGCTGTTCGCCTTCAAATAAAATGACAATTACAAGATGGATCTTCTCTTACTTTATTAAAAGAGTGTCTTTTTCCTTGATAGTTAAAATTTCCACAACAAGCACTTGCAATATTAGAGTCCATTAAAAATATAAATAAAAGATGTTATTCACTAAACAGTTGAAACATCCCACGGTGTATATAAATGAGAATATTGCCTGCAGGAGACGACCATACAGTATTATCTAGATTCTTTTATTTCCATCAGACAAAAAAGGAAATATAGATTAAGTGTATAGAATACATATATTGCTGCATTTATTACAAGGATGAAAAACCCTAGGTGTTTTAAAGGAAAAGAGAATAAAATAATAATAATAATTGGAATTAATGAAACTATAAATCAAGGGGTAAAAAAAAAATCTGTCTGTCTGTTTAGAATGTAGCTAATTGATTTGATTTGAAAAAGGAGAGGGAAGAAGTTTTTAATTTCCTATCAAACCCCTTTAGCCTATTTACTTATATGTAAAAAGGAGCAGTTTTCGTACGTAAGGCACTATTAATAACCATGTGTTGACACATGTCCATAACATGAATGCATATATATATAAGAATGCAAATGGTGTTTTCAGATCTATCCCTCACCTTCCTTATAAATATTTAGAAGTATGTTTTTATACTTTTTATGATTATTTCAGTTTGCACTATACATCATATCTGTATTCAAACCACTCCACAGTCACTCCACAGCTTGATACAAGCATATTTTTTGTTGATGTTTTTTTTCTGTAGACAGTTCTTGAATGTTTAACTGGCAGTAGATTGAATCTTGCTTTATATATTATCTTGTCTGTATTATGCAAAACCAAATCTAGAAATTTCAAAGTATGATAATTTAAAAAGTAGGGTTGTCAAAAGTATTGAAACTCAAAAAAGTATTGATGCTAAAACGTTGTATCCAGATACGATACTTATTCTCAGAAGTATTGATAAAGTGCTTCCACCAGTGTTACCGACACAGTCATTCATCTAGAGTGTAGAATAGGGGAAAATGCACTTTCTGAACACTGTGTGATTGAATAATTCTGTCCACTTTTCAGTTTCAGACTTTTTATATAACAGGTGCAGCTGCTGAGAATTAGTTTTGTTTGTTAACTGGTTTGGCTAGTGTCACTGTTATGTGTGCAAAGCATAGCCAAGTAAGGAGCACTTAAGTTAATTTTGTTAGTTTTTATCAAGCTTGCTTAATATTGTGCACAGAATACAACCTCAAAATATTGTTCTTATTATTTACTGTATTTTTTATTATTTTTTGTTTTATTTTATTTATTAATGAAAATATTTCTGTTAAATTTTGGAGTCTTTGTTTTGATCCTTGTGGTATCGAAAATGGTATCAAGTATCGACTATTTTTCCTGAGTATCGGTATCGAGTTGAAAATTTTAGTATCGTGACAACCCTATTAAAAAGTAAAAAGTAAATTTTTGTGATCTTTGAATCCTATTTTATTATTAGCTGTAGAGTGTTTAGTAACTTTAACAACTTCTGCACAATAAGGACGGTCTGGCAAAAACATTCATGAGTAGAGTGTATAGGGATTTATAATCCAACCAGTGGTTAATTCTTCCAAGAATTAAATTTTGTCACCTAAGTTTTCACATGTCGTACATGAGGTTTCCAGCAGATTTTGTGGACCAGGATTACTCTGAACTTTATGTGACTGACTATTGGATGTGTAATAACATATATACTGGTTGGTTTTTATGTAATAATTTTAACACTGTTGGTTTTATCTAAAAGTTTAAGAAAAAAAAACATATTTGTAACCCTGCTGGAAGGTTGGTTAGTGGAAAGAGAAGTTCAGCCTTAGGATTAGATGGTTCATTCTTTCTCTCCCAGCTGTTTTGGTAAATTTTCTTTAAGGTTTGTATTTGCACTGCTACTAAGAATAAGTCTGATTTTCTTCCATTTCAAACTAGATTTATCTTTGCCATACTATGAAATATATTGAGCAAACTGTGGGGAGTTTTCTGAGGTGATTATTTAGAAAAAAGATTCTCACTGTTTATAAATCATCTAAGTTTTCTTATACAACGATGCAATCATTAATCATTTCTGCCAGTTTAGCTACAATTCAATTTTATATTAGCTACAAATATAATATCAGCTGTAAATATATAGCTTATACATCTATATTTACAGCCACTTCCTTTTATTGTTTTGTGAGTCACAATAAAGCTGACAGCATAGATAACTATAATCTATTGAGTTCTTTTTCATTTCTATCTTTGATATTTATGTATTGATATTGAAGGTGTTTCAAGTCGGCTTTTCCCCTGGTATCTCGGTATCTTTCCTTTAGATTAATTTGGAGCCTGGACCACTGAATTATTCATTTTTCTTCTCTATAAATTAAATGTTCTTTATATGCAGATGGTCCTTTTCTGGCTGTTTAAATAAGCCACTTCAGTAGGGCAGACCTGGATCAGAAATTGATCATTTTTGATGGAGTGTGATAGTATTCAACATATTCATGGTTAAGAAAGATGTTTTTTCTTATGACAGTGTTTAGATTTTTCTTATACAGTTCTGTTTCTTATTGAAGGATACTGGGAAACTGTTATGGAGTCGCTGCCACAGATTTCTGTCCTGGATGGCCTGGACCGGCTGAGACATCCATCATCTCCAGGTATAAGCAGCCTATGTGACATCCCCGGCCTAGAGGACTATACGGACTTTTTGCTGTCCTCCGATACAAGCCACAGTGAAGCGGTAATTTGTCATTCTTTTCAACTATTAATTATTTGTGTTTCATCTCTCACCGTATATTAAACTGCAGTCCACACCACAGTACCTGCAATATTGCAGCTGCAAGGCACTGCTTCAATGCGATATTATTAGGTTGATGTATTTTGGGTGTCAAATATCTGAACTATGATTGCAAATAAAATATTTAGCTAGTTCAATGGAGTTTTTGAAGTCTTTAATGATTGATGTTAAGTGTCAGAGATGCTAAAGCTCTAGGAGAAAAAGGTTGATTGTTATTAGGATTGGATAAATCTATACACCATCGATGATAGACTGAGCCATTCAGCAGTAGTTCATTTAGAGTGATTTTTTTTTTTCTTTCTCTTTTGGACCGTCGCTTAATGCCTAATGCTGTTTTTAATGGAACACATAAACTCCTTCCAGCTGCAGCTTTTTTCCCAAGTGAGACCAAGCAGCCACCGAACCATAAAGAGGCAGTTTCTTTAAGTGTGTTTAAAGGTCGCTTAGTCTTGATTGAACACACAAATAAAAAATTAAACAACAAAAAAATAAATAAAAAGGAAAATTCTCTCCAGTGAAGCAGTGCTCCTTTCATAAAAATTCAAAAAATCCCAGAGTTTTCAGTCTGTTTGATTTGTGAAAGTTCGTACGTTCAGATAAACAAATTTATAACAATAAAAAAACTATAATTCCTCATAACATAGTCAGAACAACTGGAAAAGAAGAAACTATTCCCATTGGTCGAAAATTATATATTTTCAACAAGAAAAGAAGCATATTGACCTTATTGGGTTTTAGCAGTGTGTCCAGGTGGTTAACAATACTACCAGCAGTGCAGAAGATGCGCTCTGAGGGCGTGCTTTTCTTTGCCCACAAAGTAATCTGCATGAATATATCGTCCATCATCATTTTTTGGACTGACAAAGATAGGTTGGAAAATTGTTACATATCGCCTTAACCTTAATTGTTATAGCAGAAAAGAGTGTTAACAAAAACCAATGCAGTTTTGTGTTCCTAACATTGAAAACTTCTCATGCTTACAATTTGTTGTACCAACAGAAAAGTTTATCCACAAATAGTTGATTTAAACGGTAACTAGCATCATAACCATTGGTGTCCCTCTTTATAATATTGCCCACACAAAGACATGACAAAAACACTTCACTTGAATCCTGTAGAAATGAATTAATCCACATTTTTTTGTACATTAAAATAGAAAAAAAGACCCCCAAGACCCTTTCAAAGATTATGAATGGGAACTTCTTTATTTGGAAGAATGCAGAGCTGACTTAAAGTCCCATTGGTGAAGCTATGGCACAAGCAACAATCATTGGCCGTTTTTCATATTTAACAGCCTTCAGAAACAACAAACAGGTGTCTACAAAGCACTGGGGGTTCCCCTTCGCTGTAGTGGCTTTAATTATATCTTGCTATTGAAACCTTTAAGAGGTTTAAGAGGATTCCTTAACAGATTCCTTTTAGAGGAATCTGTTAAGGCTGTCAAGAGCCCTTTCAGTGTAGTGATCAGATATGGCGCCCCTGTGAGGGGAGCCGTATCTAGCATTAACACTGCTGATGAATCACACTTCAGGTTCCCTGCATGGCACAATTGACTCATCTATTCTTGTAAAATGAAAGGACATCAGTATTATGAGACATAAAAAAACCCTGAACTTTATTAATCCAATTGCAGGTTAGGGGTGCTGTCACCACGCCTCATATTGACAAGGTGCTTACCCAGTTTCGACAGCAGATCGCCTCAGAAAAATCCAACGATCTTGTTGTGGATAAAGTCACTGGAAGCTCTCAGGCAGTTTGTCCCGGTGATCAGCCTGACCCCATCAATGAGACACACATTAGGAAACTGGAGCAGCAGGTATCTCAGCTCATCCAACAGGTAACAAATTAGCACTGAAAACTATTACCTCTCTTTTGTAACTGTGCAAATTAGAATGTATTGATGATCCAACACCTGCTGTAATCATGGAAAAGGTGTGTTACATGGCTTTATATACTATATAGCTGTGAGTAAATGTATTTGCGTTGCAAAAGTATTCATATCCCTCTATTAGATCTGATACCCGGATTGTATATCAGCTCTAAAATTGACTAGCTGGATCAGATATCTGATGAGCAACAATCATTTTTATTTTAGGAAAAGACAGCAGTACAGTTACATCAATCTAGTTACTTCGATTCTATTTTTGTAACTGCAGTTACATCCTAAAGCAGAGCAGGCACAGCAGCTGGTGATGATGTGTGAATGTGTATGTTGTTACTGGGCTAGTACATATTTTTATCACTAATAATGGTCTAATAGTTTGATTCTGCAAAGAACTTAACCATTCGGCAAGTTGATGTGCTGTTTAGTGTATTTCTGTTTGTAGGAACTGTCTGTTGCACCCATGCAGCAGAGTGATAGCATCCAATTTTAAGTCCTAATTGAAATCAAGGTCTGACAGAGCTGTGGGACGGCTTAAAATGTCTAAATAAAAAAGATTCATGCATAGTTTTTTTTAGCCCAAAAGAATCTGACTTAGACAACTTTTACTGTCATTTTGTTTACACAGAGTGTATAGAAAATGTAAAAATGTAAAAAAAGTGAAAATAAAAACCTTGAAAGCTGCATATAATGGTGCATCCAGACCAGGCGTGGTGGCCACGGCGAGTACGGTGGAATCAAATAGAATTCCTATACAAACCACGCAGTGAAGGGCTGTTAACCCTTTAAAGCCTGATCCAAGAATAAAACAAAACAGATAATTACTTTTTTTTGGTTTAAAGTCCTTATTTGGCCTTTTAACAAAATATGTAAAAAGAAAAAACAGAAATACATTTTTTATATTAATTATTTATTACTATGCAATAAGTCAAGATTATTTTTTGTGTAGTCGTCTGCCCTCTGTTATCAGGTATATCTGATTGTGTACAATAGGATTTTGAGCAAAGTTTTTACCATTAAATTATGCAAAAGGTGTCAGACGCAAAACATTTCAGAAACCGTATGTATCAAATAAAATTTGGCATTACAGGGTTAAGCGGCCAGCGGTGAACTCCATGCGGTGAGAGCGTTCACTGCTCCTCCCTCAGCTCGTTCTACTAGCTAAAGCTGAGCTGTTGTCAAACAGCAGCACCGCATGGAGAGAGAACAGGGGTGATTGTTGAAGCTGAAAAATCTGAACTCTTCTATGAAATCGTGGCACGGCAGCCAATCAGGGTTGTAGGTGAAGCTTTTTTCATTTAAAATTGAATACAGACAAAATATTGTAAAATAACAATAAAATAAGGAATGCTCTCAAGAGGTCTTAAGGTGGCTTTAAAAATAAGCTAAACTAGAGAACTTCAAATGTTAATTTTCACCTGCGCTATTGCAAAATGCTCACAGACAGCGAGATCTTCACAGGAAATGACATTGGGTTGCCAAGGGTAATGGCAGGTCCAAAGCAGAGGGTCTGGTGATTTACTAAATTAAACAATAATTCCAGCCACTTAAGAAGGTAAACATGCCCACTGTTTTATTCAATGCCAGCACAGGAATGACATGTAATGTAATGCAATAACTTTATATCAGGAATGTGCGCAGCAGTAGTCTGCTGGGATGGCAATTTCATAGGCCATAATTAAACATAAATCTGTCTTAAGAAAAAAATCAGCACAAACAAAAGTTTTACCTGCACCAAATGAAGTAGTTTAGAACCTAGGCTCGAACATTTTGATTCAATTTGGAGCTTAATGGTTGGATAGTTGACATGTGGGTGACCTAAAAAAATCTTCTTTAATATCTGAAAGAACAGTAGCACACATGATCTTTTTTGATTTATTTAGTTATATATTTTCTTTTTCAAATGACCATTTTAAATGCATAAACTTGCACTTAAGAAGCATTAAATGTTCAGTCTCTTCCCTTCATCATTTTTTCATGTGTGGGGTGTCAGCTTCACCAGCTGAAGCTCCTCCTATTTGATGATGTGGACCAACGTTTAAACATTGCATCTAAGATGCAGAGCGGTGAACTACCTGGTTTTGCTCGCAGAAATCACGGCATCCGCTGCCCCTGGTCTAAACGCCCCATGATGTTACCCATGCTCTGTTTTTTTGTTGGTCTGTCACATACAGTGTCAACAAAACACATGGTAGCCTACTGTTGTAACTGGAAAAACTAACTTTTCTTTCTCTCAATTCACCACAAGCTGAAGATATCAGATCAGCCCTGGCCTTTATCTGAGTTATAAACCAAAATTGACATCCTGGAAAAATTTACCTTCCAGCAACCTAAAGAAAAGTTTGTCTACTCAGTCCTACTATAAACTATTTAACAATTGTTTTAATTATTAAGTCAAAACTCACTCTCTACATGTTTTACAGTACCTTAGTTACCCTGTGTAAATATGTCATATTTACTAAGGCCCCTGCAGGTGAAAAAGCAAGTAGCTCTACTTGTGCCAGGATGAAGTTACGGAAAGCCAAGAGGGACACAGACCGGACATCAGAGAGTGAATGTGACAGCGGGAAAGAAAACCAAACTCAAACAAGAATTCCCAAGTTTCGTAACATGATGACAACAAGCACGACTACCAAGGAGAGCAAGAGCACCAGATCAGACAGGTGGGGCTGTGCTTTGACACATTCTCTCAGCTTGGATTTTTATTAGTAGAGACATGTTTTTTCTTTTGGATATATATTTTATGGGCTATTTTTCAAACCTTACACTTGGAAAAGAAAAGGTAAGCGTTGGTGGACACTCCGTTCAAGTGTAGGAGTAGTCATTTAAAAATCCTCAACTACCATAGACACATATAGTGCTACATAGGGTGTTAAAACATTGTTTATTAGTTTTTTTTTTAAAGAAACCATACCATTCTATGATGCATTCTGGCAATCTATATTTCTCAGGCTCAAATTCCTGAAACCCACCATTGCTCTGCATCAGTTTCTGCAAAATGTCACTGATATTACCAAGCAAATTAAAACATCCATCTCTATCCTTGATCCTTTCATTGGTCCTTTGATCATTAACCTTTCCCTCCAGACTGGCATTCTTCCATAAGCCTTAAAAAACCCTCAACTATTTTTAAACCTGTCTTCAAAAAGCCCATCTTCAGTTCAGAACATTATGCTGTCTACAGGCCTGTCACCAACCTGCCATTTGTGTCTAAAGTTTTGGAAAAGTTGTTTCAGATCGCCTACATGATCACCTTACTCTTAGCAACATCTTCTGGCTTTCGATGTAGTCACAGAATGGCCCCAGTCTGGACCACAAGAAATTGGTTCTGTGTTCCTATTATGCCAGCTGTCTCATTGAACCCCACTCGGCCTTGGTAGGAGGCGACTCGCATTGAGCCTGTTTCTGCTCGGGTTTTCTTCCCGTTAAAAGGGAGCCTTTCATCTCTACTGTTGCTTCTGCATCAATGTAAGTGAATATTGCCAAATCCACGAGGAGCGAATCCTTCAAAGTCCGTGACTTGATGCAGTCAGATGGGTTTCTTAAAAAAACTTTTAACTAATCTGATTGTATGGTCTGATTGAGTTTGAGTTGGCGATTTATAAACTGAAACTATTTTTTATCTCCTGAAGAACAAAAATTAAATGCATTCAAAAAGCTTCAGTAAGAAGAGAACAGTGTAGATGAGATCCTAAGTAAAAGAAAGAAACATGAAGTATCACCCTAATCCTTCATCCAGATTAAATAGTCTCCCCCTCGGACTAAGCTTCATACTGTTTTCGGATTTGGCTTCTGCTCTGAAGCACCTCCTTTATGAAACATTCCTCCCATCTCCTAACCATCTGATGATGCCACAGACTGCTGAACACTCTAAGAAAGACTTAAAAATTTTCCATTTTGTATAATAATTCAGTATTTGATATATCCTTTAACAGTTTTGCTTTTAGTACTTTTTTATCCTGCAGCAATAATATTTCAAAATGTAAATAAAAATAAGGAACTTTCATGATTATTTTTACTTTAATAATCAGATATCTTGATTGCAGAGGAAATCATTTTACAACTAAGATGAAAAGATTTGTAAATTTTCCTTTTAAGTCTCACTTCCATAATTAATGTTGTGCTATTCATGCTCTCTTAGCTCATTTAGACTCATCATTAGGTGCTGATGACATACACCATAGTTTCTGTAAGCTTTGATCTATCCAGTCTAGTTCACATCATATTTTACAGTTGTGTAAAGTATGGTAGAGCTGAACGCTTGGACATTTGTTAAGTCAGATATTCACCAAACAGCTCTTTTGCTTGAATTTAGCCTTAGAACCTGATCAAAACCTATTTCGTCTTCTGGGTTTTTTGTAGTGATCGCGAGGATCATAAACTGAGGACGTCCAAGTCGGCTGTGGGACTCAGGAGAGAGGCTGCCAGAACCGGGGCTGCAAAGTCTGCATCTCAAACCAGGAAAGGACTTTTGAGAGAAGCTAAGACCTCAGGCAGTGTAACATCCAAGTCCCCTCAAGAAGCAGAAACCTATAGGGTATGTTGTTAGTGGTTCATCTGTTTGGATCCATGGCAATTCTTTTTGTAAGACAGTATAATATGAACACAGTTACTTCTGATACAAAAGGAAATGAAGATGGGATGTTTCCCTTGTAGAAAAAAACAACATAGATTTAACTATTTTTCTTCTTACTTTTGCTCAGAAATCTAATAAAAATGCTCCTGTCTTTGTAGCACCAAAATTCAATATGTGTGGTTATTACAGTTTATAAAAATAATCTCTGAAAACAGTCCAAAGATATTTATGATTTCTCTAGCCAAAGAGCTGTTTCTTTAGGTTATCTGTCCACAGCGCAATATTGCAAAGTCCTGATCAGATTTCATCAGTGCATTAGCTGTTATCAGATGGTTGCTTTGAGCAAAAGCAAAACTGTTTATGAACTTCCATGAACTTCTAACTTCTCAACTCTGGGGAATTGCACTCTCTCTTTGAAAAGCTGAAGTCACCAATCCACTAGATCTGAGGAAACATAATTAGTGGGGTTAGTAATTGAGTACAGCATGTACAAGTTAGGGCTGGGCAATTTCTCAGGATTATACAAATATTAAGTTTTTTTCTAAAAAGATAAAAGATGAGTCTAAATCATTAATATTGCTCTAAATTATAAATAAACTTTTATGAATGCCTGCAGGCTATTTTTCAGCTATTTCGTACAGGGTCTTATATTTATCCACAGCTGTTCCCTTTGCAAGAGGTCCAATCAGGAAAGCATCTTTCTGCTAAATATTTCGCAGTATGCTAACAAGGGGAAGGCTTTGGGACTGACAGTCACTAGTATAGAGTGGCAGGCCACACACAGTTACATGGGGTCAGAGGAGGCTACAGTGCATTTTTGCCAAGGTTGTCAACTGTTTTTCAAAGTCACTAGCAATAAGCTTCCGAACTTCATAAAACCTCCAGATTAGCTTGAGAACAGAGCATAGAGATATTCACTTAATAAGTTTCCTTAGCTGGGTAATGGCAGATGAGCCTTAAATCATACAGTCTGATGCAAAGTGTTTGATGAAATGGTGTAAAATCACCCTGCCATTAGAGCAGTGGAATCATGTTATCTGGGGCAACAATCGTATCTTTGTCTGATAATCCAATGCAAAAATCTGGGTTTGGTTGTTGCCAGGACTTTTCTTCTCTTTATCTAGACTGCGTCAAATGTAAAGTGTGTCGCAAAGGAGATTATGGTGGTTTGCTGCATTCAAAAATTGGGCGTTAAAAATCAAGTGAAATTAACTACTAATACTTGGGGTTGTCACGATACTAAACTTTTCAACTCGATACCGATACTGTGGAAAATATTCGATACTCGATACCATTTTCGATACCACAAGGATAAAAACAAAGACTCCAAAATTCAACAGAAATGTTCATTAATAATAAAAATACAATAAATAAATACAATAAACAATAAGAACAATATTTTGAGGTTGTATGATGTGCACATTATTAAGCAAGCTTGATAAAAAAAACGTACAAAATAAAAATTAAGTTTTCCTTACTTGGCTATGCTTTGCACACATAACAATGACACTAGCCAAACCAGTTAAAAAACAAAAATAATTCTCAGCAGCTGCACCTCTTACAAAAAAAAGTCTGAAACTGAAAAGTGCGTAGAATTATTCAATCACACAGTGTTCAGAAAGTGCATTGTCCTCTATTCTGCACTTTAGATGAATGACTGTTTAGGTGCCACTGGTGGTAGCACTGTATCAATACTTTTTTGAGTATCGATACTTTTGACAACCCTACTAATACATCCTCAAGACTTTTTGACTTTTTTCTTGCTCCCAGTTTTTTAAACCAGTTTGGAGATTAAACTGGATGACTGTCTCTAATCCAACTGAACACCTGTGGGAATATAGAGTGCAGATTACAGGGTCCAAGGTCTTTTCATCAAACTTTGGTGTCTGAGTTTACAAACACTGTCCTGAAAGAATGTTTAAACAAAAGATCCACATGAACACCGATCTAAGATGCTGCTGCTCATGCTGCAGAGGGTGGGCCAACATTAAATTAAAGTTAATTGGGAGAACTTGGATTAGGGTGAGTGATGATAAATAGCTGCGTACCAATTAGTTAAAGTTTTTAGAAGATTACTTATTTTCTCTCTTTTGTTTAATTGTATTCAGACTATTGTCGAAGAACGTGATCAGGAAAGAGAGAGGCGCTGGAAGGCTGAGCAAGCTGTGCGGAAGCTGACAGAGGAGCTGAAGTGCCTGCAGACTAAAGTCAGCGAGGAGAAAGATCTTCAGAGCGTGGCTCTGCACACCACAGACAGGTATGAGAGAGATGTAAGTGCATATGTGTGCTCTGCGTACTGAGAAGAATTTGAATTGTGATGTCATGGTTATTGAAGTTATTTAGCCATGCAGATTATCTTGCCTATAGTTATAAAACTGTAAAAAGGTATTTGTTCCTCTACAGATTTCTTTTTTTTTTTTTTTTGTTCCTTTTTTGTCACAGTTAAATGTATCGGATTTAGGGCAGAAACAATATTGGATTAATTCATTCATTCATTGAATTAATATTGGATTAAAATGGGGAGTGTGGCCTAGTGGTTAGACGATTCGCTTGGGTCCCAGAGGTTCTGAGTTCAAGTCCTGCTCATTCCCACAGACAGCCATTCTGGCTCCCTGAGCAAGACCCTTAACCCCAGACTGCTTCCCAGGCGCCGCACAATGGCAGCCCACTGCTCCCCAAGAGGATGGGTTAAATGCAGAGAGTGAATTTCCCCATTGTGGGACAATAAAGGGATTTACTTTACATAAAATATGCCTTTAGAGCAATAATTACATCAAAACTGTAAAAAATATATATAAACATTTCGCATTTAAGATAAAAAAAAACTCCTCTGTCAATAAAGTCTATCCAGAACTAGTTTAGTTTCACCTGGTTACATTTCATTAAAAATCTTCTTTAAGAAATCTTTAGCTATCCCATTATTAATAGATTAATGGAAAAAAAGAAAAATCGACAGATTTGCAAAATAATCGTTAGTTGCAACCGATAATCATATTTTGAAAGGAATTCCAATATTTAAAAAAGGTATGCTGAGTAATTTAAAAAGCAGTTTTAAAATGTTTTTTTTTTCATTAAGAGAAACAAGCTGTCCAACCTGACAAGGTTTTAAAGAATATTTCTCCCCTCCCTCAACCTAATAATTCATCCAGCATTAGCAGCAGCAGGGGACTCCAAATATCTGTAATAGCTGGTAACAATCTTTACCGTCAACACTAAGAACTTGGACAACTATAGTTATAGTATACATTCTCTGTTTAAGCTCATGCTGAATTTTATGACTTCAATTTAGATCCAGATTTTGGCTAGGTCAATTTTTTTCATCCAGAGTTGCTTTTTTCGCTGTGCTTTGGGTCATTGCCCTGCTGCAGAGCCACAAGGCCCTTTTTGATTCGTACCAACTATTTACTTATATTGTTCCTGTTGTCAAGTCATGAAGACCAAGCTTAGCTTAAAACAGAAGGCCTGCAGTGCTGTTTTTCTGCTGTTTTGTTTCCTCCTGGTTGAATTATCAGCGTGCTCTTGAAGTAATTTTGGTTGACAGACCTCTCCTGGGAAGGCTCCCCTCTACTGGATTGTGTTCTCCATTAATGGATTATTGCTCTTGTTTTTGTTCACTGGCATCCTAAAGAAATGACTTTCAAAACTGAACATTCCTTTGGAGTGAGCTGGCCCCTGCTAAAAGCCTTCTATGGCTCTGTAGTGGCATCAGCCCTCCTCTACGCTGTCATCTGCTGGGCCCCTGGCAGCGCAGAACAGGACAGAAACAGACTGAACAAGCTGGTGAGGAGGGTGACTTCTATCCTGCTCTGCGCTCTGGACTCGTTGCAGAAGTGGTCGAGAGGAGGGTGTTGTCCAAGCTTACATCCATCTTGGACAACACCTTTCACCCCCTGCACCAGGCCGTAGAGGAGCTAAGCAGCTCCTTTAGTGACAGATTAAAATGCCCCATGTGTAAAAAGGTGCGCTACTGCAGATCATTCTTCCCTGCTAGCATCAGACTTTACACTCCACTGCACTATAATCTGGTGAAATAACACTGCAATAACTGTGCAATAACCATTCTATACCCTGTGCAATAACCTCTGCAATAATTCTGTACTATAAGAGCTTTCACTTTTGGGCTGAAACAGTTAATCGGATTATCGTGATGAATCAATTATTAAAATCATTGACCACTAATTTGTTTACTGATTAATTATTAAATGGAGTGTAGAGTTAACAATTGGGTTACTGTCAGCTTAATGCCTTAAGCTGACAGCAACCCACTTAGAGCATTAACTATATCAAAATTGTAAAAAAAAAAAAAAAAATACATAAACATTTAAGCTTTTGTTAATAGTCTCTATCTACAACTCCTCAAGTGGAAATGTTTTATTCTCATCTGGTTTAATTTCGTAAAAAACCTTTAGGTAACCTTTGGCTATCTGATCAGTAATCGACTAATCAAAAAAATAATCATCAGATTTATCAATTTACAAAATAATCGTTAGTTGCAGCCCTACTTCACCTATTTCAGTTACCTTATTTATATTATTTACTTATTTAACAAATCAGAAACTGCACTTTACCTGCCACCACTTTACTGTACATAAGATACAGTATATATAAGTCACCTTAAATCTGTCCTTTATTTTTTACCATCCACTGTATATATCTGGATGCTCTGTATATACATCATGCACCTTTTCCTTATTTGTGCACCTGTTGTTTATAAGAGGTGATGTCACAAGTGAATTTCTCCATTGTGAGATCAATAAAGTTCTATCTAATCTAATCTAATGACTCTGTTTTTTAGAAGAGCTTTCTTATCTTTTAGCAGGCAATATAAATAATAATTAAGCTTTGTGTTCTAAAAAAATGTTTGAAGACAGTTAATACATGATGGAAGGAGAGCGGTTGATCTGAATTTAATTAATAAAAAAATTTCAAACTGAGCCGTTTCAAGCTGATGTTATGAGAGGACATGTTGTGTCTGCTCTGTTCATATAGGTATTGTTTTCTGTTGCACTTTCCTAGTTTGCACCTCGTTCCCATTTTGATTAATTTGCATGATGGTGTAATTAAGGGTTTGTGGTATACATATGACAGCAGTATTACCCAAATCAGTCTCAGCTGTCACTATCTAACGGCAAACACAGCTGCTCCTGTCAATATCTACGCTCCTCATCAGACAGAATATAGAGGTGACTCATCAGTTCTGGGATCAGTCTGATATGCTGTTGGAGGAGCTTTGCGGTATTGCAGCTCGGAGGAGTCTTATTTACATTATGTATTTTCCCCCCTTCAGGTTTATATAGTATTTACATCCCTCCTCTTTTCTATACATATGTTTTTGTAAATCTCAACGGTTTGAAATAGATTGGTAAATGTTTTTCCAACCTGATTTTAGACGCTGTTAAATTAGAAATTCAGTATGTAACTCTTGGTGCTCTGCATTAACCAGACTGAAGGAGCTGCTGCTGAAGGAGAGATCAGGACGCTCTGAACTGCAAACTCGTGTTGAGGAGCTGGAGACAAGGTGTGAGACTCTAACCCAGCAGCTGGAGCAGGCCCGAAGCAATGAAAAACAACACAGAGCTGCGCTTCGTAGACTAGAGGAAACCGTCTCCCATGGAGACTCTCTCAGGGCTTGCCAGCAGGCTGAGAAGGTATACATTCAGCTTCTTTTCTTTAAGAAACAGTACTTCAGGGTTTTGTCTGCACAACACCCTGTGAAGTTATTGTAGCCTTTTGCAGAGAAAAGATCATATATATATATATATATATATATATATATATATATATATATATATATATATATACATATATATATATGTATATGTTAATGTTGGATTTTGTATTTTTTTTTACCGAATCCCACAGATGAAATGTCACCAGGAGCTGGAGAACAAGGCAGCAGCTTTGAGGAGAGAGCTGGACCTCCAGAGGGTCTCAGTTCAACAACACAAAGATAAACTGCAGCAGCTGCATGAACTGCTGGCATCCAGGGAGCAGGAGCACAGGTACAACTGAACAAAGTATTATATCATGACACTCTATTTATTTCACAAATAAAATCATGGTTTACCTTTTATACCTTCAATGTTTTTTGTTTTTTTTTACATTATCACAATTTGTATTTTTGCAATATATGTAATTATAGGGGAAAGCAACCTGCTAAAATAAGCCTTCCAATAAATCAAGAATCATTCCTGTCATATTAAACCAATTATAACATTTTGTAGAGAATCCTACCTTCAAATATATAAATTCATTGACCAATAAAAACAGTAGACATATTATTAAGACTGTTCGAAGCAATTGTATGAGATATAAAACAACCTCCAAAGAAGAATATTTAAGAATACATTAAAGGAATATACTATGTAGTAGTTAGATAAAGTGCAGCTTGTGCCAGACCAGCCTGTTAAATGGGTTGATGGTCTGTTTGGTTGTCAGCGGGGTGTTTGTGTTTCTGAGGAGATGTTATGCACCAGAAAACGAATGTGAGACTGAAGTGGTGGAGGGTTTAAGATGGGATGGGATTGTCTGACTCACGGGTTGGTTGCCTTTACAGCTCAGAGAAATTAGTTGTTTTCTTGTCTGGTTGACCTAGATTTAATTAATCTAAACCATCTTCCTGATGAAAGAGGCCCAAACAATGTTTTGCTTTGGTGGATGAGATCTGTGGCATTATATCTGCTCCTTTTTCTTGGACTTGTGCAGTAAAAGCAAAGTTTATGTGTGGTAGGTTTGGTCCCTGAGCATTTTAGGAGATTTTCTCAGTCCAGGAAACGTCAGAGGAAATGTGAAAGCCCATGGACGTCTGTTAGATACTCCACTGCCTTTTCATGTATGCAGGAAGAAGCATGGAAAATTTTTACAACTTAAATATGCAAGCAGTAGCAATAGTAGCAATCCTAAAATGGCGTCCTGTAGTACACCTATTCCATAGCGATGAAAAGATGATCTTTGTCACATTTCTCTCTATTGCAAGAAAAACAATGAATCCAATAACGTAAAATAGCTCTCTAAGTTATCTGGTAATCTGATACATTTTATTTTAAAGCTAAAATGAGGTTTCATGTTATTTAAGGTTGGTGTTTTTCCGTTAAAGATGTTAGAGGGATGTATACATGTTAATGTCTTCTGATTCTCACTTTGCATCAGGAAACAGCTGGAGCAGCGATTGCAGCCCAGCGGGGCAGATTTCCAGCAAGCAGTGTCAAAGGAAGTAGCAGCAGTGGAACAGAGACATCAGCAGAGGGAGGCGGAGCTGCAGGAGAAGCTGACAGAAGGCAGGAAACAATACGCTGCTTTGGAAGATGAATTCCGGATGGCACTAAAGATTGAGGCGACTCGCTTCTCTGAGGTCTGTTCTTACTAAGATGCTATCACGCATACAGCGTACAACTTGAATTGTTGAAGACCCGAGTGACCTGCAGGATTGGTGCATTTTACAAAATAGGTGGCATAATGACAGAAAACATGCAAATACTGAAGGAGTGACTCGAAACATCAGGCAGGAGGTTAAAAACAGGCTTTGCACCTGGACAAAGAACCTAAGCTTAAAGCCAAATTCCTTCCCTGGTCTTGGTCTCATAGAGTTTTAGAAGTAATTCAAAAGCTCTAATATAAAAGGTATATTGCATAAAATAATAAAAATAATTTGAAAATGGCTAGAACATTTAGAACACCCTAAATCTGAAACTACTTTTTCTTTGCCAAAAGGCAGATAGAGAACCATACTGACCTCAATTTTTAAGACTGAAGATAAAAGGTCAGCCTGAGTCGGGGTCATTTGTTTCAGCACAATTAGTCTTTGATTGCCACTGGAGAGAAGCTTTACAAAAGAACTGTATTTAAATCACTTCCTACTTTCATTCAGGCTCTGAACAAAATGCAATCTTTTTTTTCCTGATTGCCACCACTTGCACAACTTGTCCTTGACGTCACTCAAGCTGTTCACCTTCAAGAAAATTCTGAATAAGAAACAGATTGCCAGACGCATTTCTGGAAAGTTTCTTTGTGCAAATCAATGTATAAACCTCTTTTGCTGGGCACAATTTCAGACTGACTGATGAAATGGCAAGTCTGGTAGACATAAATAAAAACTTCTCCTTTGACTTTTCTTAGGTGAAAGAGGCTTGTGATCACATGACTGCAGAACTGACGGAGCTCAAGGCGACCCTTTCTCAGGCCCAGCAAAGAGAGAGGAAATCAGGCTCTCTGGTGCAGCAACTCACCGCTATGGTGAAAGAGCAGAAGAACCGCATCTCTGAGCTGATCAAAGCCAAGAAAGATGCTGTCGTTGAGCTCAAGGTCTAATGCTAAAATCTGTTTTTTCTTCTTTTTTTTTTTTTTCCAGATAACATGCTTGTGATTTAAATTATACTTCTTCCATAAGCTAAATGGCATCTGACCCTTTTTGACCAGCAGAATCTTGTAGCTTTACTTTCTGCCAATCTTAACAGATAGATACTGATCATTAATCCAGTCTGCATCTGTTCCGCCGCTAGAGCCGTATCCATTCCCTGGAAGCAGAGGTAGAGCAAAGCCAGCGTTTTGGGCTGCAGCTCGAGACACTAAAGAAAGAAAAAGGTCAACTGGTATCTCAGCTCATGGCTCAGGAGTCGGTCATTGATGGCCTCAGGGCTGAGAGGAGGATTTGGGGCCAGGAGCTTGCTCAGCAGGGTGAGGCGGATCCTAAAGGAATTTTCAGTAAACAAAAACAGTAAAATGTTGTTAGACTTTATAGGCCTGTACATGTGTGGTAAGAAAATCATTTAGAAAGAAATGTTTTCACAGTAGCTTTGCAATCCATTGGTCATTTTTGAGACAGCTGCCTACATCTAAGTTTTTTTCTTTTTGAGACAAGACAATTAGTTGTTGTACACACCACTGATCTGGCATTAATGGAAGAGGGGCAGAGAGAAGGAAATTAATAAAAGAAACCTTTTGGAGACTTTTCAAAAATTGACTAAAATCCACACAAGGAGGCATTTTAAACTTATAAACATAAGCTGTGGTTGAATAAGAGTTTCATACTTCCGCTTAACAATTAGATGCTCCTCTAATTTAGTCCATCACAAGTTAAAACAATGAGAGCAAAGTGTAATATAGGAGATGATTAATATATTTTCTGCACATTCTTCTTTCCAAGGTGCGTCATTGGCTCAGGATCGGGGACGTTTAGAGGCCAGGATAGAGGTGCTGACTGCTGAGCTGGAGACTCAGAGAAAGCAGAACAACAGAGACCATGACGCCCTTAGAATCAAAACCAAAATCATGGATGACCAGACAGAAACCATACGCAAACTGAAAGAGGTACTTTAATTCTGTTTCTTTATGTTAGAGATCTTTTCTTTAACATAAAGAAAGTTCTTTTCTTCTATGTTAAACATCTATTCTTTGATCGAAATGCTTTTTCTTTCCTTTACGCTGCGTCATTGTTTGTAAATTAGGAGAGGAAAAAGTTGTTTCCGGTGCTTTTTTTTTTTTTAACGCTTTGGCAAAGAAGTAAAAAGCTCTCCGGGTGTATTTTCATCCATTACCTTCTTGTTGTTCAGTCCTTGCAGGAACGTGACAATCTGATCCGCAGGTTGAAGGAGGAAGCTGTGCAGACCCAAAAACAGTTTCAGCAGCAGCTGGAGGAAGGGACAAGCCTGCAGGCTGAGCTGAAGGACCAGCTGGAGCATCTTAGCCTGCGTAAAGAGGAGCTGAAGCAGCAGCTGGAAGACAAGGAAGCAGAGCTGAAGGATGTCAAGAGAGTTTACAGGCAAATCTAAATATAGAGTGGAAAAAGAAAAACATGTCTGACATTAGTTGAAATCAAAAGGTCTTATTCCCAGCTGTTGGATAAATCAGCTCTTAGAAAGAAAAGCATGTAAATGCATTCCAAAAGTCAATTAGATTAATCTATTTTTATTTAGTGAAAATTCACTTCTCATGTTGGACACAATATCTGTTTTTATATTTGTGTCAGAAAAAAACGAATTCTTTTGATTTGAGTCTCCTTCTTCATTAGTCATTCAAACAAGAAGTGGCAGGAGAAAGCTGAGCTGCTAACACAACTAGAAAGCCAAGTGAAGCAAATGAAGGAAAACTTTGATTCTAAGGAGCGCCAGCTGCTGGAGGAAAAGGATAAAGCATCAGAGGCACACAAGTAACCGCAGATTTCTGTACAATTCTTTTATGCATCCGCAAAGCACTTGTAATTATAATTTTATTTGCAGTTATAGTAAATTATGTGGAGAATTTAGGTATAAAGGTATAGTGGAGGATGTTATTTTTCCTTGTGGATCATCAAAATACGGTAAGTGGTCCTCCTAATTGTCAATCATTCTGGTGATATGTTTACGTAAGCCCGTCCTACCTGCTCATCCCCATTTTTAGTTTCCAGTGGGGAGTCAGACATAGTGGAAACATTTCAAATCTTCTTTTGGAAAGTAAGCTTGTATGAGCGATGCAAACATCAACTTTTAAACGGAGCGTGCACGAGGAGAAATTGGCTTATGCATGCTCTCGAACGGTTACAGGGTTGTGTATGTGTATTTTTTTTTTTAATAGTGAGGGCAGGTCTTTTAAAAAATTTGTGAAAATCCTCCACTATACCTTTGAGCCGTGTAAAATAAATAACTATTATTTTATGTGGTCAATAAAAGGCCAGCACAGAGAGCAAAGTAGAAACATTTAGACAATATCCCACCATCACTATTGTTTTCGGAGCTTATATTCTGCTGTAAAGAAGAAGGGGATATTATAGCATGAAGTATAGTTTTTCTGTTGCCACTGAGCCAGAAAGTCCAACCCTTTTATTTGGTGCTATTTTAATTTAAAACATTAGGTCTGATAGCTGTCATGCATTATTTGGTGTTAATGTTCCTATACAGAGCTGCAGTTGACAAGCTGCGCTGTGTGGATGATGCTTTTCGTCGACAACTGGAGTCTGTCCAAGCTGCACATCAAGCAGAGCTGCTGCGGATGGCTAATGAAAAGGAAAAGCAAATAGAACAAGCAAATCTGAGGGTAAAACGTGTTGTTTTTTTTCCACATGATCCAGATAAGACACAGTGGTTTAGAGTTGAGACAGTGGTCCTTCTTTTGACCTATCAAAAGTTGAAGGGATAGGAGCTTGGAACAGGAGTTAGGAGCTACAATTTCCCTACTGTAACTCTAGTTCTAGTGAATCCTGCACACAGCCTCCTACCAGTTAATCAAGGGAGAACAAAAAAAAATCCTATTTCTACCAAATGCAAATAGAGAAAAGGCATCTGGGTAAGAAATATTTTAATGAAACAGAAAAAAGTCTTAGGTGAAAATTTTTTTTTTAAACCCATAAAAATGTTATCAATCTTGATTTTATATATTCTTTTGGATT
>NW_015152132.1:106485-107483 GCF_000732505.1 Cyprinodon variegatus | reverse complement strand
ATCAAACTTTGTACATTTATTGTAAATAAATCTTTGAACTTTTCTTCTGCCTCCGAGAGTTCTGCATGTGGGTTAGACACCTTAATCCGAACATGACAAGCATCAAGGAAGCACAATTAAAAACTAAAAAAACCTCCAGATGATTCAGGAAGAATTTGTGAACTCACTCTGCAACACGTGGGTCTGGCAGAGGGAAGCCCAGCAGCTGGTTGAGATGGATGCTGTGCTTCAGAGACGCCTGCCACTGGTTGAAGACATAAGCTGCACTTATGTCCATCCTCTGTTTGCTGCTGTTTTTATGCAAAGCTGCAACAAAGACATACAAACGGTTAACCCTTTATAGGGCAATCAGTAAAATACTTTGAATATCTAAATTTGAGGCCAATAGTGTCATTGGGATCCAGGACAATATCTTATTACCTTTGTAACATAAAAAAATACGGATATTTTGATGGCTAACATTAATGTCAACGTAATAATAAGAAACGCCAACTTTCCTGAATATATTAAGAAAAATAAACACATGAAAAACACTCTGAGATTGATAGAAACACATTTTTTATTTTGGTCCAACATAACCTGAATATAATTGTTAAGAAGGTTTATTAACTTCGGAACTTTACTTTTTAACTGTTTAATTAGCTTTTTACCTTTTTTCTTCACTTATATATTGTAGGAGCCAATTATCCTTTGGTGTTTGTCGCCACCAGGGGGCGTATTTAATTTTGAGTTCTGAGTGTTTGATGAGGGGATGGGTTATTTAAGGTCAACCATCAATTCTGTTCAGGTGCGGTTAATAGGCTGAGGCAAACAGTTTTCTACTGTGCTTGGTTGGATTTATGTCGAATTTATGTGGATCTTGAGGGAAACAGTAAGATAATGGACTTTGTGCTGAAAATAAATGACTTTGTTTTATGTCAAATGGAAGATCGGCATTCTAAATCTTAATTGAGCGCACGTAAAACCAATGCCTTCCAACAGAAACCACCAGTAGCCTA
>NW_015152132.1:99944-105203 GCF_000732505.1 Cyprinodon variegatus | reverse complement strand
AGCAGCATCAGACTCATTCTGACTAGAATTGAGTCGGACTACGTCAGGCTAGCTTCCTGTAAGAGTTGTCATAAAATACAACTTTATCCTCGTAATTCTACGACTTTATTCTCGTTGTGACTTTCTTCTTGTAAATTACTTTATTTCTTGTAATTTTACAACTTTATTCTCTTGATTTTATGACTTTAATCTCGTTGTGACTTTTTTCTTGAAAATTACAAGTTTATTTCTTGTAATTTTACAACTTTATTCTTATAATGTTAAGACTTTATTCTCTTAATTTTATTACTTTAATCTCGTGACATTTTTCTTGTAAATTACAACTTTATTTATTGTAATTTTACAACTTTATTCCCGTAATGTTATAACTTTATTCTCTTAATTTTATTACTTTAATCTCGTTGTGACTTTTTTCTTGTAAATTACAACTTTATTTACTGTAATTTTACAACTTTATTCTCGTAATGTTATAACTTTATTCTCTTAATCTTATTACTTTAATCTCGTTGTGACTTTTTTCTTGTAAATTATGAATTTATTTCTTGTAATTGTACAACTTTATTCTCGTAATTTTACAACTCTATTCTCGTAATTTTACAACTTTATTCTCGTAATGTTATAACTTTATTCTCTTAATTTTATGACATTAATCTCGTTGTGACCTTTTTATTGTAAATTATGAATTTATTTCTTGTAATTTTACAACTTTATTCTCGTAATTTTACAACTCTATTCTCGTAATTTTATGACTTTAATCTCGTTGTGACTTTTTTCTTGTAAATTACGACTTTATTTCCTGTAATTTTACAACTTTATTCACGTAATGTTATGACTTTATCCTCGAAATAGAAAAAAAAAACCTCTAGCCTGGCCTAATACTCTGTCGTAAATTTGAAAAACTAAATATTTAGTTTGGAGCTAAATATTTAGCTCCAAACTAAATATTTATTTAACAAAGATTTTTACAAATGAAAGAATGACTTGGAACAAAATAAACCCTTATTTTTCTCTTAAAACATGCTGAATATAGTGTATATATCCCCATGCACATTTTTCTTCTTTGACTATTTGAGCTGATGGAATGAGTACATTTCTCCACAGGCTGATCAATCAATCAATCAATCAATCAATCAATCAATCAATCAATCAATCAATCAATCAATCAATCAATCAATCAATCAATCAATCAATCAATAACCTGGTCGCAGTTACCTGCTGTGAACTTTAATGTGCTCCTGTTGCACATTCCCAGCAGCAGCGCCTTTAGCATTGTACGGTCTGGAGTAGGCTGAGCTTTCTGCAGCCAGTAGCAGGTCACGGCTGCTGGGAGCTTCAGCTCAGGTGGCAGACGGCTCAGAGACTCCTCAGTCACTTCCAGAGCTTCCAGTAAGACCTGCAGACGGTCTGAGAGCTCTGCCTACAGACATGGTAAAGGAGAAAGACCATTCGTATGGTGTTTACTCAATGGAATCTCTAGTGAGGGAAATATCTGAAAACAAATGGCAGACTTGATGCCTTCAGTTGAATGAAATCACCTCATGCAGTGAGCTTCGTACAAGCTTCTTGCTGGTTCTGGTCAATATTGGTTTGACTTTTATAGATGTCACCTCCAGACCATCTCTGTCGATTTCGTCCACTAGGTTGGGCTTCCTTCTGCCCAGCAGCAGCCCATACAGCACCTGTCGGACTGGCCTGGAGATCAGGTTGGCGCTAGGCAGCTTTTCATGCTCAATGGAAAAACCAAGACCCATCTGTTGGAGCCGCAGCACATCCAGGATATGCGAAGATAGCCGAGCTTGAGTCAGAGGCAGCAGCATCCAATTTGGGACAAGGTCCGCTTCCTAGAGAACAAAACGCTTGAAAATCAATCTAAAAATTGGTTTCTGGTCAATGTTAGCATAATTACTTCTGACTTCTACTCAGATCTAGATCTTCTAGAATGATCTTACTTGTCGAATATTCTAACATTAGGTCTTTACTTAGAGTGTACAGCTGGCATTTAGGTATAGATCTAAATCAGTCCTAACAAGCTCTGTGTTTTTGGGTCATTCAGGTTCTAGGTACAGGTGTTCTGATGTAAAAAGGGTTTAGAAATAAGGATTTCATCACCTCATCCAGTGCTGGAATCTCAGGAGGCACTCCATGAAGGAAGAACCTGTTCAGAGAGGTTGGTCGCAGCTGATAGTCCTCCATCCCTAGATGTAGTCTTTGGAGGACCTCCCTTTTGTTCTCGTTCAGTACTCCCATCAGGACCAGAGCTGCCTCCAAGGCTTCCTGGGTCTCCTCAAAGTTCTTCAGCCAGCAGAGCAGCCCCTCCAGACGGCTGGGGGTCTCTGTGCCAGGTGGGGCAAAGTCATCCCATTTGACCACTTTCAGCTTCACATAGTCGTTACCAGCCAAGGCAGCAAAGGTAGGCAGGAGCTGGGGCTGGAGTCCAAAGAAGATGCAGAAGCTGGAGGAGTAGTACCTCCTACAGGGGATGAAGCTCAGAGAACCGCTCTGTTTCACCTCCTTCCAATGGAAATGAGTATAAGGCAAAAGTCCACCTGGTAAGTCAAAGATGTAGAAGTCGCTGTCATAGGACAGAACCGGGCACCGCCATTCTGCTGCCAGGGCAGCTATCTCCCGGTCAGCCTCTTCAAAACACTGGGCCACCGGAACCTGTAGTCGGGCCAATGTTTGTCTGAAGACCAAGTCCGCCATTCGAGGGAGGACGCTCATCCGTTTGCCAGTGACTGCTGCTATGTGTGCCCTCTTCACCCGATCCTCAGTCCTCTTCGCCACTGTCTCCACCTTTTTATCAGTTACATCAGAACCTCCATCTAGAACCACATATGGAGAGATTTCACAGGTTCTGAGAGCTGTGATGAATCTCTCAATCAGGTTCTCATAGGCGGCATACTCTCCACCATGATTCTGGTCCAGACCTGGAAGGAATAACCCAAGAACAGAGAGATTAGGCTGCTGACAAGGACCAGAGCCTAGCTGTCTCAATAACTAGAACCAGTACTCTGGTGACAAACTGATCATCAGAACCAGGAGTCCAGGACTATGGCCATGCAGGTACACACATGCTGGACATTTCATCATCTCCTAGATGATCCGCCTGGTCTTGTCTCTCATTGGTCGATTCTGTCTGTCTCCAAAATAGAGTGATCAGCTCCACTTTTACTGCTACTAACTGAACGTGTTTTCGTTTCTTTTTTTGACTTGAATGCTTGCTAATATATAAAGCCTGGAACTCAACGCTATTCCTGGGATTTTGAATTGAAAAAAGCTTCCTGGATGGGAAGGGAACTGTCTTTAAACTTGGAAACAAAGTCCAGCGGATTGTTTTTAAACTTTTTTGGAATGACTCTGACCTGGATGACTGAGAATCTTCATCAGCTTACTGCATTATTTAGTTCTTGATGCTTCTCATTTAATACGATCATCTTCATCAGTAAGAACCACAGCAGGAACATGGAGAACATGTAGGAACTGCTGGACAGCAGAGTTGGTTCGAATTTAAACAATCAGAACTATTTAAATGGTGATTTATTCATGTATTTATTCAGTTGTACATGCAGCACACCCCAATATTGGGCTCAACGTTGACAAGTGTCCTAATTTACAGAAATTAGCAAAAAAACAATGTATACAGATGAAAAAGTCTGCATTAGTCTTTCAGGGGGAAGGCAAGCATGCTTTCCGATTAGCCTAATGCTACGCTCAGACAGCAAGCAGCAGAGGCAGCAGAAGCAGCTAGTTTACATGCAAAGTCAATGGTTGACGCGCAATGTGCCACATCAACCAATCAGAGAAGCTGATCTGGGAGCTGGCAGGGAGTCAGACACAGCACTGCTGATGCAGAGCGCTATGATCACTCCTCTGAAACAGTTCAGTAATGCCTAAATTTAATAAAAAATTTTAAACCAGCCGGTAAAATACGTTAGCTTTTATTATTCTGGTGCCTGCAGTTTGGATTACGTACTTGAAAAATGCCTTCCAGCCAACATAAACAGTAGCGGAAATTCCCCAAGAGGCAACCGGCCCTGAAGCTGCTGTTGACGGGGATATCCAGTGACTGCGCACCACCAGTGTAGGCACCAGTTCTGATTAGGTCCTGCTTCATGCCAGTGACATTATGTTACATGATTGGCTGAATGTTGCCACATTGTGTAAAAGATTGTGGTTGCCCAGACAATGGTAATTGGGAGTTGGGAGCATCTGTAGCGTTAGCATGTCTAATGCCACTAGTGCCATTAGACTGCTGAATGTTGTATGAAATGAGGTCATAAAAAAAAAAAACCTGAATATTGGAAATGTAACTAATATACAGTCTTGTGTTTACATTTATCATTGCTGCACTTTAAAAAAATGAAAATGCCTTGAGAGCTGAACTGAACGAAATTTATTTTTGTATACACTCTGTGTGTACAAAATGACAANTGCTGCACTTTAAAAAAATGAAAATGCCTTGAGAGCTGAACTGAACGAAATTTATTTTTGTATACACTCTGTGTGTACAAAATGACAATAAAGTCTGTCTAAGTCTAAGATTTGATCTTAAGATATGGGTGCAATACCTTTTGTCAAAGTGTCATTTGTTGACCTCATAAGAAGGGGCACGGCCCCAAGCAGATGTGGTACCTACACCTGTATTTGGGGGTCTGAGTGGCTCCAACAGAGAAATAATCTTTGACAGGAGATGGCAGGATGGTAATCTGGATGAACTGGACTTTCTCATTTAAAAATATATCAAACCTACTTTTTACCCACTGATCACAGCAAATATAGCTGCCATTGTTAAAGGCAAAGAAAGGATAGGGTAGCTCCGCCCAATTTGCATCAAACCCACTTTTCGACGGTGCAGCTAGAGCAGCAAAGATGCTTTAGCCGCGCGTCAGAACTAAACTTGTAAAAGCATCAAAAAGGAAGCATGCGCGGTTTTGCTGCTCCTGCTGCTTGCGGTTAGCCTGATAAACCAGACTAAATGTGAGTTTAAATGTGTAATTTAGTCTGGCCCCGATGAATGAGACATCTGAAGATTGTTGATGAGAACAAGCTTTTGTCTTTCAAACCATGTCTGCGCCTATTGGCCAACGCTCTGACCAAAGAGAGCAACTGACTGTGACGTAGGAAGCGTGACCGGAAGCTGGTGGGGGAGTGTAAACAAACAGCCTGTCGGTAAAACGGCGAATACGTCCTTAAAAATGATTGAGCGTAGAGCCTCTTCCTGCTCACGTTTCAACGAAAACCCAAAGTCTAATCCTTCCA
>NW_015152132.1:93778-97203 GCF_000732505.1 Cyprinodon variegatus | reverse complement strand
CAAAGCTGAGTCAGACAAGAACTCAAAACACCAAAAATTCAAAACACATCTCTGCGCTGTGATTGGCCCGCCAGTTCTAGGCTAGACCACTCGCAGGCAAGAATGATTTTGGCCGCCGGCGGGTGAGGCTAGTTACTAGGCTAGCATTCAATCTGAACGTAGCATAGCAGGAAACCGCTCACCTGTAGTTCTGACAGTCTAAAGTATATTAAATGTATTGAGTATTGTATCGAGTTTCGGCCAATGGGCTTGATGCACAATTCCACTACTTCCCTAACTTACTGGATTAACTGGATGAACTGATTAGTCCAGGTGTGCCCGGCCATGGTTACCGAGGTCAGACACACCTGGATTAATCAGCAAAGTAAGGCAGGAAACAAAAGAGCTGCAGGTAAACAGGCCTATTTAAAGCACTCTGCCGTCACCACAGCAACTACACCCCATGTGATGCAAACACACCTATTATTATGGATCCTACATAATCCTTTCACCAACATTCACGTTATTGCTTACCCCCCCGACTGTGATTGACTGAATCACTTAACTTTAACCTCCAATTACACTTAGTAATAAATTCATAATTCACTGCTGGACATCGGCCCCTACCGCCCTAAACTCTGGCTGAGAAGCCACTGAAGATAGATGTATATAAATAATCTCAAAACAATTTATGTTTTTATTACTAGGCTTCAGAATAATGATTTTAATGATGTTGGCCTCATTGTTGGGGAATCATTTACTTTTTCTAAACTCAATGCTCGCAGTAATTAATCATTAACCATGTTTTATATTCTCTATGCTTTGATAGGATTCAACCGATTCAACTAGTCATTTGGGACAGTTGTGGGGAGTGGCGGCCTCGTAGTTAGGGCATAGTGTTTGGAATCCTGAGGTTCTGAGTTTGAGCCCCACTCCCACAGACTGCCACTCTGGGTCTCTGAGCAAGACCTTTAACCCGGAACTGCTCTCTAAGGGAATGGGTTAAATGCAGAGGTACATTTCTCCAATCTAAGATCAATAAAGTTCAATTATTATTATTATTTCCTCTCAATATCCCTCATATGATGCTGGATTTTAGATTAAATAGGAGCCTTCTAGCTCCCTGGATCAAAAGGCCAGCAGTTAGAGCACCTCTTTATGGTTTTACAGTGACCTAGTCAAAGTCTATATCTGATTATTACTGTTTGATTAGATATTTATACTATGATGGCCTCTAGTTTTTCAGTCTTGAACGAATAAGAAGGCAACCAGCCGCATAAAGAGTTAGAATCAGGCTCAGACTGGGAACGATTTTCAGCCCTGGCATTTTTCCATTTACACCGGCCCACACATGGACAACCCCCCCTGAAAACGAGACAGTGAGTGCTGCTGCCAGACATCCACTCACACATACTCACCACATCAGCAGGGTTGCCAGATGTCACTGACTCACGTTTTCCAGCCCAAATAAATGTTCATACGAATATGGAGATACAAATAAGGCCCAATTTGAACCAAAGTCTATTGATCTCTTAGGCCATAAATCTAAAGAAAAACATTTTCTACCCATAGACGGCCATCCTAAACTGCCAGATCGGGAATCATCTCAACCTGGCAACAATGAATGTAAGACGGGAAACGTTAGCCTTTAGATGCACAACCCATCATGCACTGCAACATTGTTAGGTTTATTCAATGATGATTATAAAATTAATGTGTGCTTATAAAACATTTGTGCAAGGCGATGCTCCACTCCTGTCTCATGATTCAGTCAGGAGACCATCCTGCCTTGTCATTCTGATGGAGCATTCCGTCTCCATGAACTGATCAATTGTTCTGTCAGAACAATACTCTGTTTGTAACCATGCGTCATGTTCTGTTAATAAAACGCTCTGCAGAGGAGGTCCGGTGGGAGACGGTGTGTTTGAGTCTGGGGTTCAACTGTCTCTCCTTTCTGCAGGAATTGTATCCATAAATTGTGTATTTCAGTTCTTCTTAAGCAAAAACCTACATTTTATGAACCCGACAAACATATTTAAGCAAAATATTTGAACATAAATTCGCCAAATATAAAAGGAACATCGTAGTTTGGTTTTAAAAAAAGCATTTTAGTTTTATTATAATTTAGTTTGTTGCAAGAAATAGGATTTTACAGTTTGAAGAAATAGAAAATTACACCAAATGCCAACCGTCACAAAGATGAGCATAACAAGGAAGGGCTATATATACTGCATGCATCATTTAGGGCAGGGGTCTGCAACCTTTCATATCCAAAGAGCCGTTTTGCGCAGAGTACGACCAAATAAAAGATGTTTAGAGCTGCAAAATATACCATGACTTTTTCTAGAAAACCTCTTTTTTTTTTATCTTGTATAGGAAATCAGTTGTTGCCATCTCAAACAATCAATTCATATATTTTTTATGTTAAAATGTATAATTTTCAAGCTAATTCACAGAAAAATGTCTCATATTTCTAGTTCTTTTAAGCTCATTCTTTTCCATCTTATAAAAAACGCTAAAACTACTGATAGCGGTATATATTGTAGTAAATTATTTAGCTTTTTATATAGATTTTAGCCACTATTAAGAGCCACTGGAGAGGGTCCAAAGAGCCCTATGTGGCTCTGGAGCCGCAGGTTGCAGACCCCTGATTTAGGGAGTTAACATTGGATTAGTTCTTGAGCTCCTTGAGTTATTTACTGTCACAGGTAGGAGCTTCGGGTGGAGAGGAAGTGTACGATTTAAGGAGGGTCGACCCTCGAACGCTGAAAGTAAGACCGGACCTATCACAGATCACCAGTCTGATCCTGGTTAGAATAAACATCAAAACACATTAAGTTATGAGATGGATAAACTAATAACTTCAGGTTTGTCCTCATGTGTAAACTCACTAAAAATCTCAAGATTTAAACATCTTTAAAAATTTAGATAAAAAGACTCATCTGCAGCTCAGAGAGGCGAGTCTCACCTGAGCCAAAGTACAGCAGGTAGTTCAGGTTGCAGCCGTCAATCACCAGCCGGCTCCTGTTGAACTGGACCTCACGGTAAACCTTCGGATGTTTTTCCACGAAAGAAGCCAAGCCCTGGACGCCCATCTTCACTCTGTGCTGCTGATGTCTCAGTCAGCCTTTATATAGCAACTCCACCTCTCTTTCATTAGGTTTCATTTTCCCAACATCATAACAGAGTCACACACTGACTGCTGCTGGGTTAAAAATAACATCAGCTGGACTGTGACCGCCTATAAACCGCCTATTTGTTTATGATCACAACAAAAAAGGTCAATAAAGGCAGGATCATTTCTCTGTGGACCTGAATGTCTGGTTGAGATCTAATATTTGTTGTTTCCTTACATAGTTGCATGTATTGTTTGGCTGTGACTCCATCCTGGAGAGAAATATCAGCTGTGCTGCTGCCATCAACACCTTTGTTTCTAGATGTTGGAG
>NW_015152132.1:89037-91839 GCF_000732505.1 Cyprinodon variegatus | reverse complement strand
ACCAAAAAAACAAACCAACAGTTCAGCACATGGCAAACTCAAAACCTCTGGGGAAATGTCTCATCATTGAAGAAGACTCACTAATTGTTAAAAAGAAAGATTTTGTTCTTTTCATGGTGGGAGTGATCAATTGTAGTGCACAGACGACAAGAAAAACCGAAAAAATCTCAATAATTGTGAAAGCTGTAGAAAAATATCTGGAAGTTAAAGATTTAAACTGGGAATTGGTGGAAAATATGATGGGAAAACAAATAGGACCACCAGAAACTGGCAGAGTGACCATGACTTAAAGATAAATTAAAATTATGAGGGCAAATTTTATTAAGTATTTATTAGGTTGGGTTAAGTTACACAGTTTTTTTTCTTCTGTTTCGTTTCCTGTTTCCTTGCTTTACTCCTTACCAGTTGGTGGCGGTAATTAACTTCTCACTAGTTTGCCAACCGCGATGAAGACTCTCAAGAAGAAGAAGCGCAGCACGCTTGGATCTCCAGCTGCAGCTCCGCAGGATAACCTCCTCTGCTGTCCACCTCGGAGCTCCTTCTGCGCCTCCTGCTCTCCAGAATGTCCGCTGTCAGAGTCCTGAGGAGCCGCCGGCTCCTCCGGCAGCTTCCCCCCGGCCTCCCGGCCTCCCTGCGTAGACACTACAGCTTGGACGTCCCCGCTGCGCTGCTCCGGACTCAGGGCTACTTTGGCGGCCGCTGGGTCTCTGCAGCCTCGGTGTTCCCGGTCCTGGACCCAGCCACCGGACAGGAGCTGGCCCAGGTTTCTGACTGCGGCCCAGCAGAGGCCAAACAGGCGGTGGATGCCGCCTATGAGGCGTTTCAGTCCTGGAAGCAGACCACCGCCAAGGTAGGAGGCTCCTGGCTGCTCTGCAGAACTCCTTTTAAAATATACAATTTTTAAAAGAATTCAGGATATTTAGCAAATAAAGGCACAGAACCACCTGTGCATCTGGCCTCTGGTTTATTATTAAACACTCTTTAATTCGGCTTCCACATAATTGACCACAAACGTCTTTTTGATTTAAAATTTAGCTTTGATCCGCAGTTTCTCCCCAAAATTAGTAACATTCGCCCAGATATTGGACGCTTGAAAATTAAGGAAAAAAATGTAAGAGATACGGAGGGGATAGGGCCACTGAAAAAATAAAAAAAGGTTAACTGATTTTTTAATTTTATTTCAGTATAATATAAGAAAAAATCAGAAGTTTGACTTTTTTTCAGAATTCTTACTTTTTTTTTCCATATTATACTGAAATAAAATTTAAAAATTAGTTAAGCTTCTTTTATATTTTCAGTGGCTCTAATCCTCTTCTGTATTCAGAGGATGGTAAAAATATAAAGAACAAAATAAGATGTGACTCATTTTATCAGTCATGTTTTCATCATTCAATTAATAAATTGATTTATATCACATTTACAAACTTAATATTTAAGTTGTTAGTTAAACTTTTTATGCAACAAAATATTTAGCTTCAAATAAAAAAAAATCCAATTTAGATACCGTATTTATGTCCAATTTAAATGTTGAGATTAAATGTTTATTTCACAAAATAAATATTTGGCTTTAAAACTGGATATTTAGCTCCAAATAATTTACTTATATTGATTTCTGAATTTAATAAACAGAGTTTTGGTTTGTTATCTAAATATTTCAATTGGAGGCAAAAATCAAAATTGTAAATATAAAAATATTAGGCTTGCATTTAAACATTTAGTTTAGAGCAAAATATTAAAGCAAATAATATCTGCAGGTCACTCTGATCTCCAACTGGTATTTAATTTAGTGTAGTAAATAAAAATGTAATTAAAAACTTAGATCATTTTCTAATTTACATATTTACATTTTTAAATAAATATTTCATTTATAAATATAAAATGTATTAAACATAAAATAAAATGGAAATAAACTAAAGAACTACATTTTTTTTTCTTATTCCAGGCTAAATAGCTCAAAATACTCAAAATAACTTTCCAAATGGTTCCCAGTACAGTTCAATGGGCTGAAACAGACCCAGCTTCATCAAACCTGGAACATCCAGTTTATCTCGTCAAGAAAAAGAAAAGACGTTAACTCTAAACTTAAAATTAAAAAGAAACACATTTTTTTCATTTGAACAAACTAGTTAAATTGTTAGACAAACTAAATTTATCTGTACTTTCTGTAATTCCCTTAGTCCTTGTAGCTGCCAGTGTCGTTGAAGGTAACAGTCTGTGTTTTGGTTTTATAGGGTCAGATTATAAAGGTTTTTTCTCCACAGTCTCGTGAATAGAATAATATCTGAGGTCATGCAGACGCCAGAAGGTCTGATGTGATTGTTGTTCTGCAGGAGAGGAGCCTCCTGCTGAGGAAGTGGTTCGATCTGCTCAACCGCCACAAAGAAGACTTGGCCAAGCTGATCACGTTTGAAAGTGTGAGTGAAGTTTTCCTTCAGCAGTCAGAACAGGCGGGGTCTTCAGTTCCCCTGTAAAGGAGTTGGGAGAAGGAAGCTAATCTTAAATCTCTGCAAAGGGGAAGAAGCTAACCTCACATGTGTGTTTGCAGGGTAAACCCATGCGGGAGTCTCTCGGAGAGATGGCGTACTCCGCCGCCTTCCTGGAGTGGTTTTCAGAGGAAGCTCGGAGAGTTTACGGAGACATTGTCCCGTCTCCAGTTAAAGACAGACGGATCCTGCTGCTCAAACAGCCAGTAGGAGTGGCCAGCATTATTACTCCGGTGAGCAGATGGGGCACAGGATAGAGATTTATGGGGAGTTTGTTCCAGATGCTCCAGTTTCTGATTCTTTAAGGCACGATAATAAG
>NW_015152132.1:86370-88000 GCF_000732505.1 Cyprinodon variegatus | reverse complement strand
AGATTTGTCGCTATTCGCTTTTTTGAAAAATAGTCGCTGGAGGGGTCTGAAAAGTTGCTGAGTTGGCAACACTGCACCTGCGGCGCTGATGATGGCGGCGGCGGATGACGCATTAATCGCGCGACACAACTAATCGATGATAAAATTCGTTGCCAACGCTTTTAAAAGTAGATTTTTATCGATTTTATCGATTCGTTGTTACAGCCCTAGATTTAAGGGGAGTTTTTTCCAGATGCTCCAGTTTCTGATTCTTTAAGGTCTTTAAAGAGCAGCAGTTTAATAAAGATCAACCTCTGTGTGATCTTTATTAAACACCGAGCAGCAGCATCTTCTGGTTGTGATGAAGACCAGCTGGTCTTCATTCAAAGAGACGGAATCAAATCATAAAATCAGAGGAGACCTTTTTTTTTTTTAGGTTTTGGAAGCTGTGGGCAGCTGGTTTCCACCCAGATTTAGATGTTTCCTCTCCAGCGCAGCAGAAGAAGATGGTTGAACCTCAGCTTGACTTTGAATCCAGGAGGAGAGAGATGTCTGAGTGATGACGGACCGCTTCCTTCTTCCAAAGTGAAAACGTGTTCTTGGTTTTTCCTCAGTGGAACTTCCCGAGCGCCATGATCACCAGGAAGGTTGGAGCCGCTCTGGCTGCCGGCTGCACCGTGGTGGTGAAGCCGGCCGAGGACACGCCGCTGTCGGCTCTCGCTCTGGCTGAGGTCAGCTTCCTGTTCTGGTTTGATCTGGTTCAGACCAGCTTTTGATCCATCCTCAGATTCCTTCTCCAGAACCTGAAGCTCATTCATGCCGCTTCCTGTTTCCTGCAGCTGGCGGAGCAGGCGGGGATCCCTCCAGGCGTGGTCAACGTGGTTCCTTGCTCCAGAGAGAAGACCCCGGCGGTTGGACACGTCCTCTGCACGGACTCACTGGTGTCAAAAATCTCCTTCACTGGATCCACGGCCACCGGGAAGGTGAGATCCTTCAGAGACCGGAGCCCGTTCGGCCGGAACCGACTCCGGGACACCGAGTCATTCCTCTTCTCTCATCCCAGGTGTTGCTGAAAATGGCTGCCGACACGGTGAAGAGGGTTTCCATGGAGCTCGGCGGCCATGCTCCCTTCATCGTGTTTGACAGCGCAGATGTCGACAGTGCAGTGGGTGGAGCCATGGCTTCCAAGTTCAGGAACTCCGGGCAGGTGAGGGGAGAGAATCCGTGCGTGCTGCTTCCCCTGAGGCCGAACACGCTGACCGTTCCTCATGTCCCCTCAGACCTGCGTGTGCTCCAACCGCTTCCTGGTTCAGAGCGGAATCTACGACCGCTTTGTGGACAAGTTGGGTCGGGCAATGGACGCCGAGCTCCGTCTGGGTCACGGATCAGAGCCGAACACAACACAAGGGCCGCTGATCAACAGCCGAGCTGTGGAGAAGGTTAGGCTGAAACTACCTGATCCAGAGCTTTCTACATTTTCCAGACGTTCTAGCATCAAAATCTTGATCCTGGGGCGCGCTTTGGTGGCGCAGTGGTTAGCGCACACGTATGGGAGAACTATCCTGCCATAATGCAAGAGCACATAATTTCAATTTGAGAAAAGGATTTCATCTTCTTGCACTCAAAACTTATAATGCTCACACTCCAAACA
>NW_015152132.1:79647-82207 GCF_000732505.1 Cyprinodon variegatus | reverse complement strand
ATGAAAATTACTCTGAATTAAAAACACTGATCATTTATTGAACAGGATGGAATCATTTCAGATTTAAAGAACTTTCAGAAGTTTGAATTATAAATATATAAAATATAACCAGACTTTTCCTTTAAATACCAACAGGCCATTATGGAAATGAGCTTAAATGTAAAAAAAAAACAAGCTGTCTAAAAAATAATTACTGCAGTAAAGTATAGATTGCCAAAATTTCTAATTTGTTACTTGACACCTCTGCTAATTATTCAGTCAAAACTCAGGCAGGTACCCCTGAACCCAGGAAACGGTGCAGAAGGTCCGTCTAGACCTGAAGCTGTAAAAACACACAGTCCTCACCGACAGAAGGTCCATCAGAGCTCAGGAGAAGCTGCTGCTGCAGAGAAACGTTTACTTTCTGATGGTGTGAGACCAGTTAGAGCTTTTAAGACTGTTGTTTAATCTAGCCGGGCACACACTGTACGATTTTTATACATTTTTTTGCCCTCTGTGGGATGATTCTCTAGTCGTGCAAGAATTTTTCGATGGGGTCGACTCTCAGCCTGATGGTGCGTGGTGTAGTGACCAGGGGGTAACGAGGGGCGATCAGCCTCTAACGACCACCTCTCCATCAGGAATCGTAACGTCTGGAGAAAATTTAAACATGTTTGAAATTCAGTCGGCCGTCATAAGGTGGTCGTGGGCAAATCGCTCAGTGGGAAAAAAACGATTCTTCTTCTATTTCTAAGAGGCATGGCGGGGGTGCTATGAGTGAAATGGAGTTCTTTCTGTCAAACTGACAGACCGTAGTAGCCACGTTAGCTCAGCCATGTCTTTGTCCAAATACGTCGTCTCCTTTTCTTTTTAGGGCTTTTAGCACTAAATTGCCCAAATATCCAAGGCAGCGCGTTTCACTCTAGTGAGCTTCATGTTCCTCTGCTACTGGTTTGGCTTCCAGATAGACGAGTCCGAGTAGCGCCATCTCACTGCGGAGCTGAGTCCCACCTGGTTTTTAGACGTACAGTCTGAGCAGGTAGATCGCATCAGTGCGTTGGGTCGCACAGCGTGAGAACAAACATCGTGAGCTGGGAACTTTTAAACCTGCAGTTTCATCCCACAGTGTGAGCTGTAGCTGCGTTCAACGATTGGAAAAAATCGTACAGTGTATTAGGGACGCACGATATAATCGGCCCCCTATCGGTATCGGCCTTAAAACTGAATATTGGACATCGGCCACCCCACCGATATTTAACCCGATATTTGATCAGCTTCTGAGTTTTTTTCTAAAAAAAAGTCTAAAAAAAAAATANATCTGTCATTTGTGTGTCTTTAGCTTTCTTCAAAATGTGAAACATTAGTGCAGTGGTTTATGTTAAAATAAACCTTTGGGTTAAGTTGTCGCAAGCAGGTTTTTCTTGTGTTTCTTGTGAATTTGGTCTTAAATTTTTATTTCAAGTTGCATTAAAAAGTCTTGAATTTAACTTGGAATGCGTACGTTGATCAGAGAAACTCCAGCAGGAATCTGAAAAGCTTCTGAGTTTGATGCATCTCTGCTTGCAGGCTACTTCTACTCGCAGGATGTGAGTCAGATCTGGCGGGTGGCCGAGGCGCTGGAGGTGGGGATGGTCGGGGTCAACGAGGGCCTCCTGTCCACCCCTGAGGCCTCCTTCGGCGGGGTCAAACAGTCCGGTTTGGGCCGCGAGGGTTCCAAGTACGGCATCGACGAGTACTTGGAGGTGAAGTACATGTGCTTCGGAGGACTCAAACCCTGAACCGGGACGGTGCCGATCAGCTGGTACCGTAAGCGGGTCAGAGACGGTGGTTTGGACCAGCCTAACTTTGAGTGTTGGAGATCAGATGATTCAATGCTGCTAATTAACGTGTCAAAGGAAATTAACCGCTGGTTGATCAGAACAGAACCTGGTTCTGTTTGGTGACATTAACATTTTCTAATCTGAGACGAGGCTGTTTGCACTGATTAGCTGGGAATAAAATTAACCTAAAACCTCCAGATTACAGCATCATCAGCAGAAAACACTGCTGGTTCTAATCTGACCCAGAAACTCTAAAAGAACCCGATGTTTTGTTCTGCAGCAGCCGGACGGCGCTGACCTGCAGGGGGAAATAGAAAAACTAGAACTAACCAATCTGCAACAGCGACCGCCTTTTATAGCTGATGGTCTCTGCTGAGTCGGTGGAACCGTCACAGTTCTACCATTACGGGCCTCCATGTTCCGACACCAACGTCATTCTGGACTTCAACTGGCCGTTAGGCTGAAGCTCGCCTCTCATGTGCTGAACCCATAAAACTGGATCAGAATCCCTTCAAAGTCAAGAAACTTTCTGGTTCCATCATAACTATCCCGGTTTCTGGTTCCACGAGTGGAAACGGACCCAGAGTCTCTACAGGAACATCAAATGATCACTATTATTAACGGACAAAGGTCCGTTCCTTCATAAACAGCCAAACCTGAAGGATTTAGGCAGAAAGGAAAACACTGAAACAGCAGAAGCTTCCTTAAATTTTGAGCCGTCTGTGTTCTCCCTTCCCATAAGTACGGTGGCCCTGAAGTGC
>NW_015152132.1:75503-77739 GCF_000732505.1 Cyprinodon variegatus | reverse complement strand
GGGACTAAGTTCGGAATGGCACCCAGGCTAGTTATCGCCATAGTGTTCCGCTTGATTTATGCATATAATTAACTTTATTATAATCATGCAGGGAGTTTTACCGATTATATGGACACTGCAATGTAAGTAGAACAGGAAAGGAAAAAGGAGAAAAGATGAAAGAAAGAGGAAATAAAAGTGAGATAATAACGAGCCACACGATTGAGAGAAGAAGCTTCTATAGATAAAACCATATTAGTCAATATTCATTTAAATTAAGTAACTTTAGTAGTAAAAAACACGCTTGCAGAAATTTAAAGTTGTTGAAAATCATAGAAAATATTGGCTGTGGTTTATATTGTGACTAAAATATTTACGTTAGATAAAAATTAAATGTATATCGATCAGACAGCGTATGCTGTGTTGACAGGACACCGTTTTTTTTTATGTTACAGTTAGCAAAGCATCTTCCGGCTCATAGTTATGTTTTGTCTAATAAGTCGAATTAAACAATTATCTCAGTCAGTAGCTCATTATTTTATAAACGCAGCGCAACCGATGAAAGGATGAAAGGAAAGCCTGAGGAGATCCCAGACCACCAGAGAGACAAAGACCAGATGGTCCTTCCGTGATGTCGCCCCCTCCTGGTGGGATGTGCCTGGATCACCTCAGATAAAGATGTCTGATCCTCCTCAGCTGATTCCTCTGGATGCGGAGAAGCGGCTCTACTGAGGCTCTCTCTAAGGGAGAGCCCAGCCTCCCCGCAGAGGAAGCCAAGATGCAGGGTCTTGTTCTTTAGGTCCTGATCCAGATTAATGACCGTAGGCGAGTCGGAACGTAGACCGACCGCTAAATCAGAACTTTGCCTTTTCACCCAGCTCTCTCTGAACCACGACGGATCAGTACAGCGTCTGCATTACAGCAGCAACCGATCAGTCAATCTCGTTTCTCCCCTCACTGATGAACAGGATCCCAACATTCCTGAACTCCTCCAACCTGAAGAGGACCGGCTACCCTTTTCCAATCCAGAACCAGAACCCTGGAGCCGATTCTCCTCCTCAGAGGTTAATATCTGTGATTCATTAGATGTTGATCCATTAAAATGTGAATCTTCCATCATTGTTCTGATTGTTCTGGAAAATTTGGATGTTTTGTTTCTGTTGGATCTTAAATAAACTGTGGATTAAAACATGTCAGGATGATCTGTTTTATTCGTTTTCCTGAAACTTACAATCAAAGCAGAACTTTCAGAACTTCAAACTGGATTCAAACAGGAACATAAGCTGGTTTGACTGACTGGTAACCAGTCGGTCCACCTTCATCCGGCTGCTGGGAGCAGCTCGTGTTCTATTACTGGTTCTTGTCTTTAAGCGCAGCTACAGGTCCAGAAAATGAACGTTAGGAAAAATATTTCCCGTCTGTCAGTTTAACATCATGGAGGTCGGTACCAGTTGGTTTAAATGACCAGAATCGCTAAAGGAAGTCCAACAGGTGCAGGAAAGACCCTGAATGCTGGGTGCCGCCCCCTACAGGCTGCAGCTGTTAATGACGGGTCAGATGAATGGATGAACCGCGAGCAGCTGTGAGATGACTGGATGGAGGTCAAACCATTCTCCATAAGTTTATCTTATCTCCCATTTCTCTGGGAAGAAGGTCCGACTCGTCAGAACCGAGCCTGAAAGCTGTTCTGTCATAGAAACCTCCAGGAGGACCCGCCCGGCGTTCCCCCTCCACCCCTCTGAGATCCTGTCCACGTCTGCAGAACCTCCTCCCCCCTCATCCGAAGGCGTTCCCGTTCCGATCGGCCCGGGATCCGACCCTGTTCCTGTTCCGGACCGGGTGGCTGAAGACGGAGTCCTGGTCGCTGTCCAGCTCGGACTCTGACATCATGAGGCAGGTGTTGTGTTCTGTGCTGCGGTGCTTTAGACCTGCAGAGGACATGAAGGGGTTAATGAGCAACAACTATTTCTTATTGGTGCACATTATCGATAAAATGCCATCAGAACGCTGATAATATTAATTGTGTCTCAGCCCCCCCCTTCAGTGTCCACCATATTGGATCAGTCCATTTGCTGCACATGTTCAGAAAGGTCCAAACAGACAGCAGCAAACCATTTGAAAACAAACGATGAGAAGAGCAGTGTTGCGGAATGTCACTATATTTAGCGACTTTTCTCACCCCTCTAGTACTTTTATCTCAAAAAAGCTCCTAGCGCCAAATCTAGCGACTTTTTTTCTGCTACTTGAGACTTTGGCG
>NW_015152132.1:72293-73441 GCF_000732505.1 Cyprinodon variegatus | reverse complement strand
ACTATGCGATAAGTCAAGATTATTTTTTGTCTTCTGCTCTCTGTTATCAGGTATATCTGATTGTGTACAATAGGATTTTGAGCAAAGTTTTTACCATTAAATTATGCAAAAGGTGTCAGACGCAAAACATTTCAGAAACCGTATGTATCAAATATGATACATTTGGCATTATAGGGTTAATAAATACAGTTAAGCTGTAAAAAAGATGGAGTTAGGCGACATTCTAACAGTTATTAGAGTCAAAAGCAAATATTTGGAAGAGCTGGGATCTTCACATCAGCGGTTCTAGATGAGCTGGTTTCAGGATTTAAGTGGACGAGGTTCTGGACCAGTTTCCGGTCCATTTCCACCCGTCTGAACCCTCCCAGCGAAGGACTCACTGAATCTGGGTCGGAGCTTCAGCTTCTCCTGCTCGTCCATGTCATCCAGGATGGTGTAGCGGGTTTTCTTCCTCCCCTTGGTCTGCTTCCTCCTGCAGACACAGAGGACATGTGGCTCAGACCCGGCTGCTCTGGGTCGGGATCAAGGCCTGCAGGTTTAAGCTCACCTCCTGCTGCAGCAGATGAAGGTCCAGCTGAGCGACAGGATGAGGACCATCATCAGGAAGCTGCTCAGGATCACGTACAGGACTCGCCATTCTGAGAGTGGGAACAAAGGGCTGCATCAGCGTCGGACCAGAGGGAACATCTGAACATCTCCTCACGTCAGCAGAACCCAGAGATCCTCAGAGAGGCTCCACGTAAACCTTCCTGTTAGTTTGAGATTCAGCTGCTAAGAGACTCTAAGGAGACAGGAGGTGAGCCTGTTGCTAGGGGCAACCCTGTCTACAGAGAGCTGTGATTGGTTGTTAGAAGAACCCAGACGTTCTCCTGGTACCAAAAAAAACGATCAAAGAATCCAGACTAATAAATGGAACTATAAATAAATGTTGGAACTTTATCTTCTCATCGTGGTTCTGATCTGTTTAATGTTTTTTCCCACATTCTGCTCATTTATCTACTTTGTCTGTTTTTAAAGGAAAAGTCGGTCATTATTTATACCTAAAACTAATACGGTGATTTAATGTGATTTAATGAAATTAGCGTTAATCAGTAAAAAAATAAAAACAATTTTCATGGCGATCACTGAGTCTGGGAGCGGCCATTTTT
>NW_015152132.1:65281-69502 GCF_000732505.1 Cyprinodon variegatus | reverse complement strand
TCAACGGAAGGTTTCCAGATGGATATGCGGAGCAAATCCATCTGGCGGAGTCAGGTTAGCCAGTCTGAGGTTCTTGGTAAAAATGGGTCCGGATCATTAAAGACGATGGAAATCCAGGAGTAAAACTCAAACCGTTACCACAGTTACTTTCTCCATCACCGAGGTAGAGGCGGATCAGGTTCTCCGTCCAGAACGGGTCACAGGAACACTGCTTGGTGATTGGATCACACTGGCCCCGCCCCGAACAGCTCAGCTCACAGACTATCAGGAACAGAAGAACAGAGACACCCTGAGCAGGAGCGGAGCTAGATGGGGGGCCAGGGGTGGCCAATGATTGGCTAAGGGTAGCCATGGCCGCCCCTGTGGCCACACCTACCATTTTTCCCCTCTAAAACAGACGCTGGCTGCAGTAATACTCTCATTTTTAATATTCTAACTCATTTAACATTTACATTTTTCATATGTTAACAGTAACTTAACAACAGAAACACTGTGGTTAATTATGCACATCAAAATACTAACATTAAAGATGATAAATACAGAACTCATGCTCTTTTCAGAACTACATTTTGTCTTATATTTAGTAAAGAGAAAATTGTGTTTCTGCAAGTCATCTAGGAATCTTCACTGAAATCAGAGATAAATAACTATTTTAACAATAAGCAATCAATTTAATGTAGATATTAGAAAATTATTAGAACAAGATGTTCTCCCAGAACTCAAACCTGAAAGATTTTTTTCCACTACACCTTTAATTTTGACAGCATGGATGTTTAAATATATGCGTCTATTTGTTAGCAAAGGCTGCAGGAAAGTATAGTTTGTCTTTATTTAGGAAGTATGGATGTTGTAGTTGTTCATTTTCCTGTTGAAACAGTGTAGATTGACCCCGAGGCTCTGGTCCGCATTCAGCCCCCCCCCCCTCAGTGTACACTGGTTATTGCCTGGCCGCCCTTATTAACATTTTCTGGCTACGCCCCTGCTCCTGAAACGAGGCACAGTGACCCCAGGACTGGAAGCTGTGGGAACCCGGTTACCATAGCAACTGACATCCGAACCTGGATCTCTCTGGAATGAACGTCTGAATTTGCAAATGCAAGTCAATAAACATATATTTCAGGATTTTATTTATTCTTTGTCAACTCATACAAACATCAGATGATTTATCTGTGAAAAATACAGATGAAACGTCCGACTATTACTCATTTTCAAGTTCAACCACTGATGAAGCTGTTCCACTCATTACCAGGTGGGGGCAGTAAAGGTTCTTCACCAACCATTGTTGGGTTTATTCAATGATGATTATAAAATTAATGTGTGTGTTTATGAAACATTGGAGCAAGGAGATGCTCCACCCTGTCTTGTGATTCAGATGGTGGAGCCTCCTGTCTTATGACCTGATCAATTGTTCTTTCTGTTTTGTAACCATGTGTTATGTTCTGTTAATAAAAGACGCCTGCAGGAGGGGGGGGTCGGAGAAAGAGTTGAAAGTTGGGTTGGGCTCTTTCCACTCCTGCAGGAGCTGTTTGAATCTCTTTCCTGTGTGGACTCAGTTTCTCTTTTACGAACCTAACAACCATCACTAAACGAGAAGAAGATGAAAACAACCGTTCGATTGTAACTCTTTAGGACTTGCTGTTGTCGAAGGAGGAACAGCCAGTAGGTTAGGTCAGGTTTAGGGGCTCATATTTGAATGGAAAGCCACGTTGTTTGTTTCCTTTAACCCACGTACAGAAGTAGATATTCAAAATTTTCCTTGATGGATCGTTGGCTGGTCTCCTACAATTCCTTATTAAAAATCTAAAATATTCTTTCTGTCATGATTTGTAGACATTAAAACCTAAAGAGAAGCATCATCTCCTGGTCAGACCCTGTAATTTTCTGAAAGGGTGGATTCAGAGTAAAAAATATGCACCCCAGGAGGAGGCCGGTGGCTGGAAGTTGGAGGGGATTTGGCCGCCGATGGCTTTGAATTCATATAAATATTTTTGATGATGTGAAACATTGAAGAAAAAACAGAAAAAAGGTTGAACTTTAAGGGTTTGAAAACTTGTGTTCAGCTTTTGGTGTCTCCAGTCAGTTTAATAAAGTAAAGCTCCAATCAGAGTTAAAACCCCCACATGACCCACCAGGGGGCAGTGTTGTAAAGTTAACATCTGTCTCTGGTCCAACAGAGCGGCGTTTTACAGCTGGGGGGTCTAAGATAGAATGCAGGGGATAGATGGTCCAGATGGTTCTGGATTGTGATGCCAGACCGGTCCGTCAACAACTCACCGACAGTGTCGACTCTCAGGACTTTAAAGAGCAGGAAGTCGCTCTTTTCGCGGAGCAGCTGCTTCCTCAGCAGAACCACCAGGCTGGAGGCAGAGAGGGGCCCCGAGGGGCCCTCCACGGAGAACCGCAGCACCGTACTGAAACAGAGCAAAAGCAGAGTTCTGGCTCTACGAACCGTTTCGTCCGGTTTGTGATTTTACCGGTTTGTTCCAGTCCGGTTTAGAGTGTCTCAGTCTCAGTTCTGGTACCTGAGATGAGTCCTTCCCTGCAGCGCCCGGACCCGAATGTCTCTGTCCAGGACGTGGATCAGTGCGGCGAGCTGTCGGACCACCGTGTCCCTCTGAGCCACACTCACCTGAGACACGGACACCAGCATCTCCAGCTCCACCTGCTGGCCGCCACCAGGTTCTACACAAACAAAGAATTCTGCTTAACCTTAGAACCTCAGCAGAACATCTGCAAGAAAGGCTTCCGCCCACCTGGTCGGACCTCCACGGTGGCGGTGGCCGAGTTGGACCGACCCTGAGCGTCCGTCACCTTCAGCTGGAACAGGTATGTTCCTTCCACCAGGTCGGACAGGTAGAGCGACGGCTGGGTCTCTGAGCCGAACAGAACCTCCTGCACAGAACCCTGCGGTTAACCAATCCGTTCTGTTTTCACTCTGCCTGAAACCTCTCTGAGGGGCCCCTACCCCGGCAGCGGGACTCTGGCTGTCTCTCGTCCACAGGAACCGCACCTCGGCCGCGTCTCTGTCACTCACAGAACCGTGGAGGACCAGAGAGTTGTTGGGCAGGGTGAGAACATGGCTGCCGCTGGCATGAGCGACCGGAGGGAGACTCCTGGCTACAGGAGGAAGGAAAGGACAACCGTCCTTATGGTGGGACCAACACCATCAGAACCAGCAGTTCTGGAACCATGAAGCTGCAGCAGGACTCACCTTCCTGAATCCTCACCAACAGCAGGGCGCTGTCCGTCGCCCCCTCCTCGTCCCGCACCGTCAGCCTGAATGTATAGCGACCTCCTCTGAGACCCGTCACCATAGCAACAGCCCGATCAGCATCCTGCAGCTGCAGCCCAGGAGGACCGCTGCAGAGACACAGAGCAGAGCCGCTCCGTCAGGTACAGAGCAGCTGCTACCGGATCAGAACTTCCACTGCAAAGCTCCGCCCACCTCACCACCTCCCAGGTGTAGCTGCTGACGCCCCGGTCGTCGGTGCTGCCGCTGCCGTCGAGCAGGAGGCTGCCCAGAGGGAGGTCCAGCTTCCGGTCCGGACCAACCACGGCCACCGGAGCTTTGTTGGACCGCCGGAGTTCTGCTTGATATCAGAGGAAAGACGGGTTGGTTTTATGGTTCATGGATGGGACAGAACAAAAACACAGAGCGGTCAAAAAGAGGAGAAGAGCTTGATAAAAGTCATAGTCATAGTCATAGTCTAAGAGGCTGAACCGGAACCAGCTCGCCAAACGTCAGCTATCTGAGGTTCTCAGAACCACATCTGATTAAAGTTTCTGCTGAGTTTTCCAGGACCAGAACTGATTCTAAAGCTGTACGGCTCAGAGATGGACCCCACGCTGCAAAACCATCAAGAAATAAGCCAAAATGTCTCTAATTATTTATGAACTCCAATGGAGTGAATAGCTTTACTCTTCAAATAAGTTAATTAGATAATATGCACTTGAAAGCAATTGCTTTTTTCTTACTTTAAGTGTAAATCATCTTTTTCCATCTGTAAAGTGTCTCACTTACCTCCTCAATTAAACAAAAAATGCACTTATTTAGATTTATTTCCAGTGCAGACATACTTTTAAAAAAGTCGCGTAGCAAATATCAGCTATTATGTACCAGGTAGCAGCTAGCATGTGGCGGGTAGCAGCTAGCATGTACCAGGTAGCAGCTAGCATGTGGCGGGTAGCAGCTAGCATGTAGCGGGTAGCAGCTAGCATGTA
>NW_015152132.1:61846-64334 GCF_000732505.1 Cyprinodon variegatus | reverse complement strand
GTCAGCCAGAGCGCTCTGTGTCCTTAAATGGTGGATAGCTAACCACAGTGAAATGGAAAATCTGAAACAATTAATCGGATGAATTCATCCATCCATCCATTTTCTGACACGCTTAATCCCAAATGGGGTCATGAGGGGTGCTGGTGTCTATCTCCAGCTGTCTACAGGCGAGAGGCGGGGTCCACCCTGGACAGGTCGACAGTCCATCGCAGGGAAACACCGAGACAAACAACCATTCACACCTAGGAGGATTTAGAGAAGCCAATCAACCTAGCAGTCATGTTTTTGGACTGTGGGAGGAAGCCGGAGTACCCAGAGAGAACCCACGCATGCTCAGGGAGAACACGCAAACTCAAGCATCTCATTGCATGCATGGAAATCAAACTCAAAACCTTCTTGCTACAAGGCAGCAGAGCTACCCACCGCCCCACTGAGCAGCCTCTTAATCGGATTAATCGATTATTGTAATAATCTAGTGATCGATTCATTGTTAACTAGAGTATAGAGACTCTAAAACATGCCTTTTTCATTTTATTTATTTATTTATTTATTTTTCCTACTTGCTTTGATTCTATTTTATTTTCCTGTATTTTAATCACGTAAAGCACTTTGCATTGTCTTTGTACTGAATTGTGCTATACAGATAAATCTGCCTTGCCTTTAGCTGACAGAACGACCCGCTTAGAGCAGGAATTAAACCAAGGTTGTAAAAACATTTTAAACATTTTGCATTTAAGTTTTAAAAAAGTATCATCTTTTGATTTGCTCTATCCAAAACTCTTCAAGTGGAAAAGTTTGAGTTTCACCTGTTTGAGTTTGTAAAAAATATTCTTTAAAAAAAAACCTTTAGCTATCCTATTATCAATCAATTAATCTAAAAAGTAATCCACAGTTTAATCGATTTGCAAAATAATTGTGACATGCAGCCCTAATCTACTGTCTCCACCTGCTGATCCAGAGATTGGATGCAATCAGCTGGTTGATCTGACTGAACTAGATCTATAAAGTCAAATGTGTTATAAACTGGGTCTACAGTCACTGTCACTTAGGAAATCTGCATCCTGTCAAATGTCAGATGGAATTAATCAATTATATTTTGAAATTTAAAAAGTCAAATAGCTCCTTTAAAAAAATATTATTTCTAGAGGGAAAAAGACATCATTAATTTATTAATTTATATTTATATTTGTTTTCCTTAAATTTAATCTGAAAATGTTTTCATGTTCAGTCATATTTCAATTTTTGCCAACATTGTCTGAATAAAAATAAAAAAAGAAAATTGAAAAGAAAATCTCTGAATCCAGAAAAGTTTCCAGAAGTTAGGAGACGTGAAGAATCTGAGCTTTCATGCATCTGAGTCGGCTCTGAAACAGAACCAGAACCTGCTGGAGAACCGTGTAAACAAACCTGCGGTAGCAGCAGCCTCTGATGGAGGGAGAGTAGCCGGGAGCGAGGCGGAGAGGTCAGAGGTCACATCCTGGATCAGAGGGTCACTGCTGGCTGGTGAAGACTGGAGAACCTTCAGCGGGTCTGTCAGAACAGAAACATCTCAGCCCATCTGCTCACAGAAAGTGGACTCAATCATCTCAGCTAAACTTTGCATCTAACAGCAAGTTAATGGTTCTGGAACGCTGAACCAGAACTCCAGATCGGACCTGATGTATGCGTGTTTGCAGCTTCAGAGGGACCGGTCCGTTCAGATGAATCAGCGGCGTTTTCCAGAGGTGGCGCCATGGTAGAACCTGCAGAAAAAGGTTCTGGTTGGACCTTCTGAACCTTAGCGTCAGTCAGCATGGAACCACAGAGACCAGAACCGAAACCAGACCAAAGAAACGGGCCGTGGTTCTGACCCACTGGCAAAGACCTTCTACATCTCTGAAGACTCAGAGGACCCAGTTGCCATGGAAACAATCACTTCATCTGAGCCGGGCTGTTTCCGGTTCTACCTCTGAAATCGTTCAGTTTACCATCACATACCTGGACTCCCTGTGGTGCTGATGATGTCATAGGGCGTGGTCACGTTATCTGTGGGGGCAGAGTCAGCGGCAGGCGTCCATGATGGAAGAACTGCAACTCTCAGCATTTCTGTCTGAAAAAGTAAAAAAAAAAAAAAAACGAGATGAAGATGAGCAGAAAACCCGACTGCAGGCTGAGGAGGAAACGCGAAAAGGTTCTGGACGAAAGAACCTCCAGCAGTCCCTAAAGTTCCCCTCAGAACATCCAGAATCATCTGCTTTTCGGTGAAACCTGCAGAAAAATGTTTTAATGGAAGAAGAAGGCATTAAAGGAAAAGTCCGGTCAGCAAAGAATAATCAACGGATCATTATTTATGCCTAAAACAAATTTGTTTGCGTGATTTAATGGATTTAGCGTTAATCACTGAGTCCTGGAGCGGCCATTTTTGCCCAAATATAGTAGCCCCTCCCTCCTGCCATCTTCCAGCAGTGACGTCACGGTGCGGTAAGCCTAGCGCCATTCTCCCCGCTTT
>NW_015152132.1:52695-60875 GCF_000732505.1 Cyprinodon variegatus | reverse complement strand
GTGTCTTCCCTGAACTCTTCCTCATCTCCTGTCCTGGTAGATGTTGATGGTATAGAGCTTCCCTGCTGTATCAATATACAATTAAGAAAATAAAGAGATCAAAATGTGTTAATTTATGGTGCCTGACAAAATCTATACAACAGAAAACGTTTGTCTTAACACATAGATTTGCAATTGCAAACTCTACTGAAATTATTTGTAGCCTATGTGGTCGTCCTCATGTTATCTGTCATTGACTTGGGCTACAGTGTAAAACTTTATCTAGCCTGACTGGTTTATCAGGTGACCAGTCGGCAAAAATGCTTGTTTGGTGCTGCTGAATGAGACATTTTAATGCACAACAAAATGATTTAGCTTGATCTGTATATTACCTGGCTAATGGGGCACGGGAGAAGCAGCCTGTCAGCGGCCGTTCCTGCTATCTGAAGACGCTTACTGAACTGCTATGATGCTGCGCATCTGGCATGCCCTGCGGGCGACCGAGTGAGTTCACGTGGCAAAGGAAGAGAGAGAGGCTGGTCGGGTGTGCGCAAGGAGGTGGTTCAATTCGGGGCATTGTTTCAGTCGTTTTTAATGGCTCAGGTTTTCAAAAGATCATTTCAAAACCGACCTCAGTGAAATATTAATAATATAAAAAATAAAAAAAACGAGTTTCAAAAGGACATTTTCTTTGATAGAGGGCAAACTTCCTAGTGCTTTAGCACCACCTAGTGTCTATGTGTGCACGCCCCTGTGGGGCATGCGAAGTGAACAAGGTGGTTTTCATTGATTCGTCGCACTTGGAAACAAAGTCCAGTGGATTCGGTTTCTAACTGGAATGACTATGACCTGGATGACTGAGAATCTTCACCAGCATTTCCACTCACCGTTTTTGGTGGAGCAGGCGGGCCGGTTGGTTCTGTGGTTCCGTTCTCTTCTTTCTGACCCGCCGTCCCATCAGACATCATCGGGGTTTGGGTCCCGCTGCTCTTGGGCCCCGCTCCTTCGGGATCCTCTTCCTGGGATCGATTGAACGGTTCCACCTCCAAGTCGAGTCTGTCCCTCAGCTCCTGGCTGCCCTCTGTGTACTCCACATCCACCATCCCAGGGTCCGACTGGCTTGAGCGGGGCCCATCAAAGAGGGCGAGGCCCCTAAGTGGCTCCAGGTCCCTGTTGGACCCCCAGCTACCGCCGTACGGCTCTCCTCTCACCAGAGATTGCAGCAGCAGAGACTGCGGGGACCTCTGCAGGAAGGCCAGCACAGAGTCGGCCCCGGGCCTCACCTGGGGCCGGCAGTTCGCCCCCTGCTGGCAGTTCAGGACGTAGCAGCGGCCCTTAAAGAGCCAGGCCAGGTCGTAGCCGGGTAGGTCGCAACATGCCGCCACACACTGTTGGAGGGAGGCGACGCCCGGGACACGCATGATCCCACTGCTCTCCACCGCTGGGGAAACAACCGCCTCGGGAAAGGTTGCCCCCTGCCAGCAAGGAGAGGCCACTGCAGCTGGAAAAGGAAAGAGGGAGATATTCTGCCCTGAAGGACGGAGACGACTCATTTCTTCCTGCTCTAAACCCAAACTCTTACATCAGAGATCTGATTGTTCCTTATGTTCCTAACAGAGCACTTCGCTCTCAATCTGCAGGTTTACTAGTGGTTCCTAGAATTTCTAAAAGTAGAATGGGAGGCAGATCTTTTAGTTATCAGGCTCCTCTCCTGTGGAACCAACTACCAGTTTTAGTCCGTGAGGCAGACACCCTGTCTACTTTTAAGGCTAGGCTTAAAACTTTCCTTTTTGATAAAGCTTCTAGTTAGAGTGGCTCAGGTTATCCTGATCTATCTCTATAGTTCTGCTGCTATAGGCTTAGACTGCTGGAGGACATAGGGACCCCTTTTTCATCATTCTGCTTCATTCTATCTCTATTCTCCCACTCTGCAGAATCTGTTAGTTCGATCTCTAACGTTCTGCTCTCTCTGCTTTTTCTCATAGTAGCTTCATCTGGTCTGTTCCTGTTTGGCTGTGACTCCATCCTGGAGAGAAATATCAGCTGTGCTGCTGCCATCAACACCTTTGTTTCTAGATGTTGGAGCTTGGCCTGTTTTCCAGTGTAGTCCTGTTTCTCTGAGTGGATGTGCTTTCTTGAGTGGATGTGCTCTCTTCATCCTCTGACATGGGAGCTGGCTCGGAGCTCGTCTGCCTGGCTGTGTGTTTCCTGGACGGGGCCGCCTGTGGAGCTGGTTGACAGCTGCTTTTTGTATCTATGCTTCTTTTTCTATGTCTGCTTCTGTCTCCTTGAACCCCAGTGGGCCTCAGCAGAATGGCCGCTCACACTGAGCCTGGTTCTGCTGGAGGTTTCTTCCTGTTCAAAGGGAGTTTTTCCTCTCCACTGTCGCTACAAGCATGCTTAGTGTGAGGGATTGCTGAAGAGTCAATGAGTCGATGCAATCAGCTGGTTTTCCTTAGATAGAAAACTTTGAATCAATCTGACTGGATGATCTGGTGAACTGGAAAGTGACCTGAGATGACATGTGTTGTGAATCGGCGCTATAGAAATAAACTGAATTGAATAAATGTAAACATTTGCTTTAAAGTTTTTTTTTTACATCCTTGAGTCTAAAACAGTAAACTGACCTAAAAAGGTTTTAGAGGAAAATTTAAAAAAAGGTGCAAATGCAAAGTCTACTGGAAGATCGTCACTCAACTCTGCTTCTTCCTTCCTAATTCAAAGCAAACTGAGGCTGCTAAATCAGTGGTTGCTATGGTGATTTCATCCTACAGAGGGGCATCCCACAGCAACACTTTTATTCAGACAAGAATATAAGTCATAAGCGGTCTTTTTTTGAAAGTATTCTGCTGCAGAACAATCTGTTGGCCTTGAATTTAGGATTTTATCAATCTAAAGGTCATTGAACTTTACAATTCCAGCCCCTGAAAACTAGACATCCATGACAGAGAAATTAGAACCTAGAAACTAGCTGAACAGTGATGACTTGATTCAGTGTTTTAACAACCAGAGGATCATTTATGACTCAGAACCACATGAAAAAAATGGATTTCACCCCATTTCTGTTTGAGAAACTCCACAGAAACCTGAAATACGCTTAAAGTTTTTACCTTCCAGGATGCTGATCAGCGTGATGACCGTTTTCCCCCACATGATGGCGCTGTGTTGATCTAAGGACGGAATGGGAAAGAAAAAGTGGGAAATACGGACTGATAAAGTCTGTTATTTACCTAAAGGCACATTTCCGCTCCGAGTTAACCTGCAGGTTTAAGCAGAATCGAGCTGAGCTGCAGTTTCAGCACCACCGAGATGGACAGCGCCACATTTAGCCCCGCCCCGCTGCAGGACTGAGGCTGCGATTGAATTAAAATCAAACATTCCCAGCTCTAAACCGTGTAACAAACACGAATGGGTAATCAGTAATAACAATAAACATCTAGAAATATCACTATTTTATTCTGCATCTATTTATAACAGTAATAAATAATTAATAAATCGTATTTCTTCCTAAAAACAAATCAACAAAGAAATATTTCTGGCTTTTATTTAGCATATATCAAACCATAACAGCATCATGACTGGATAAAAATGAGGCCGAATTATTTAATAAATAACGCTTGTTTTAGATTAGCAAAGATTTAAAAATTTTCTGACACTAAAAACTAAACAATTAAAGATTTGTGAAAAGAGCCTCCCGCGCAGAGGAACTTCTGCCAACAATCCGCCATTTGCATCAACGTTCCTGTCAAGATGAAAGGCTCCAGCCGTCCTCGTGCAGTCGGTAACCCTTTCATCGTGCAGCGGCACGTGCAGGTTTATGAAACCTACCTGGAGGAAAAGCTTCCTCCCAGTCCTCCCAGTATCGCAGCTCGCTGGTTCTCCTCTATAATCCCGATCAGCTTCAGGCTCCTCAGACTGGAGGAGTGAAAGAGAGGAGTCATGACGGTGCAGAATCCAGGGGCGGAGCTAGATGGGGGGCCAGTGGTGGCCATGGCTACCCTTAGCCAATCTTTTGTTTTTTTTTTCTTACAATTCTTTCCCTCTAATTCAGACGACGGCAGCAGTAATACTCTCAAGTGGAATGTTTTAACTTATTTAACATTTTAATTTTCTATATGTAAACAATTACCTGACAATAAAAACGCTGTGTTTAATTATGCACATCAAAATACTAACATTAAAGATGATAAATACAGAATTCATGCTATTTTCAGAACTAGATCTTGTCTTTTATTGGGTAAAGAGAAAATCATCTAGGAATCTTCAATGAAATCAGAGATAAAGAACTATTTTAATAACAAGTAATCCATTTAATGTAGATATTAGAACACATAAATATTCATTTTATGCAGAATGATTATTAATAAAAGTAGGTAAATAATGACAATAAACAAGATGTTCTCCCCAGAACTCAAACCTGAAAGATTTTTTTCCACTACACCTTTAATTTAGACAGCATGGATGTTTAAATAAATGTGTCTTTTTGTTAGCAAAGGCGGTAAGGAAGTATAGTTTCTCTTTATTTAGAAAGTATAGATGTTGTGGTTGTTTATTTTCCTTTTGGAACAGTGTAGATTGACCCTGAGGCTCTGGTGCCTATCCGCTTTCGGCCACCCCCCCTGAGTGTATATTGGTTATTGCCTGGCCCTTATTAACATTTTCTGGCTACACCTCTGAGAATCACCTGTCCAACATCCGGTCTGGACTTCCAAAATAAGACAAAAACAGACCAATTTTCTCAATTCTTCATGGAGCAGTTGGTCCAGCTCTACAAACCTGGGTTCCCTTCATGGACTTCATCAGAGAAGAAGCCTGATGTTCACCTCATGGATCAGATGAATCGGTTCTTCACACCTTTGGAGAGGAAAGGAACATCCAGCCTTCTCAATCAAAAGCTCTTTTTCTACAAACGAAGCAGCGCATCTAGAATCCTGGATCTGGTAGATGAGGAAAGAACACAGATGGATCTCCGTCTCTAACCCCGTCCATCTTCTCAGGAACACTAAGAGACAGAACATCCTCCAGGATCTTCAGGCTGTCAGTCCTGGATCTAAAGTCACTTTTCTCCAGTCGGTTGAAGAAGGATCAACACCGAACATCTGAACATGTGTTTTCATTTATTCATCTTGGTTAAATTCCCAGGTTACCTGAGTCATGGTTTTTGGTTTAGTCTCTTGGAAGCGCCTGTGGCTAGAAGCTCAGCACCGGCTGCTGCAGGTGATGTTCCTCCTTCAGGAGCAGCTCAGGATCCACCAGGAGGATCTGGAGACGATTCCTTCTCCTGTTTACCAGCTTGATTCCAGATTTACATGGAAGGATGAACGGATGAATTAACAGATAAATGGATAGATAAGGATGGAAGAACTGACGAATGACAGGATTAATAAATAAAAATAGAAAAATTAGTGGAGGAAGAGATGGATGAATGCATGAAAGAGTGAACAGATGAATAAACACATTAATGAATAATAAAAAATAGACGGATTAGCAGAAAATAGAGAGATGGATCGATGTGTGGATAAACAGACAATTGGATGGATTAGGAGATGAATGAATGAACAGATGAATGAAGGGATGAATGAATGAACACATGAATAAATGAGCAGATAATGGATGAAGGCATGAATGAATGAACAGATGAATGAAGGGATGAATGAATGAACACATGAATAAATGAGCAGATAATGGATGAAGGCATGAATGAATGAACAGATGAATGAAGGGATGAATGAATGAACACATGAATAAATGAGCAGATAATGGATGAAGGCATGAATGAATGAACAGATGAATGAAGGGATGAATGAATGAACACATGAATAAATGAGCAGATAATGGATGAAGGCATGAATGAATGAACAGATGAATGAAGGGATGAATGAATGAACACATGAATAAATGAGCAGATAATGGATGAAGGCATGAATGAATGAACAGATGAATGAAGGGATGAATGAATGAACACATGAATAAATGAGCAGATAATGGATGAAGGCATGAATGAATGAACAGATGAATGAAGGGATGAATGAATGAACACATGAATAAATGAGCAGATAATGGATGAAGGCATGAATGAATGAACAGATGAATGAAGGGATGAATGAATGAACACATGAATAAATGAGCAGATAATGGATGAAGGCATGAATGAATGAACAGATGAATGAAGGGATGAATGAATGAACACATGAATAAATGAGCAGATAATGGATGAAGGCATGAATGAATGAACAGATGAATGAAGGGATGAATGAATGAACACATGAATAAATGAGCAGATAATGGATGAAGGCATGAATGAATGAACAGATGAATGAAGGGATGAATGAATGAACACATGAATAAATGAGCAGATAATGGATGAAGGCATGAATGAATGAACAGATGAATGAAGGGATGAATGAATGAACACATGAATAAATGAGCAGATAATGGATGAAGGCATGAATGAATGAACAGATGAATGAAGGGATGAATGAATGAACACATGAATAAATGAGCAGATAATGGATGAAGGCATGAATGAATGAACAGATGAATGAAGGGATGAATGAATGAACACATGAATAAATGAGCAGATAATGGATGAAGGCATGAATGAATGAACAGATGAATGAAGGGATGAATGAATGAACACATGAATAAATGAGCAGATAATGGATGAAGGCATGAATGAATGAACAGATGAATGAAGGGATGAATGAATGAACACATGAATAAATGAGCAGATAATGGATGAAGGCATGAATGAATGAACAGATGAATGAAGGGATGAATGAATGAACACATGAATAAATGAGCAGATAATGGATGAAGGCATGAATGAATGAACAGATGAATGAAGGGATGAATGAATGAACACATGAATAAATGAGCAGATAATGGATGAAGGCATGAATGAATGAACAGATGAATGAAGGGATGAATGAATGAACACATGAATAAATGAGCAGATAATGGATGAAGGCATGAATGAATGAACAGATGAATGAAGGGATGAATGAATGAACACATGAATAAATGAGCAGATAATGGATGAAGGCATGAATGAATGAACAGATGAATGAAGGGATGAATGAATGAACACATGAATAAATGAGCAGATAATGGATGAAGGCATGAATGAATGAACAGATGAATGAAGGGATGAATGAATGAACACATGAATAAATGAGCAGATAATGGATGAAGGCATGAATGAATGAACAGATGAATGAAGGGATGAATGAATGAACACATGAATAAATGAGCAGATAATGGATGAAGGCATGAATGAATGAACAGATGAATGAAGGGATGAATGAATGAACACATGAATAAATGAGCAGATAATGGATGAAGGCATGAATGAATGAACAGATGAATGAAGGGATGAATGAATGAACACATGAATAAATGAGCAGATAATGGATGAAGGCATGAATGAATGAACAGATGAATGAAGGGATGAATGAATGAACACATGAATAAATGAGCAGATAATGGATGAAGGCATGAATGAATGAACAGATGAATGAAGGGATGAATGAATGAACACATGAATAAATGAGCAGATAATGGATGAAGGCATGAATGAATGAACAGATGAATGAAGGGATGAATGAATGAACACATGAATAAATGAGCAGATAATGGATGAAGGCATGAATGAATGAACAGATGAATGAAGGGATGAATGAATGAACACATGAATAAATGAGCAGATAATGGATGAAGGCATGAATGAATGAACAGATGAATGAAGGGATGAATGAATGAACACATGAATAAATGAGCAGATAATGGATGAAGGCATGAATGAATGAACAGATGAATGAAGGGATGAATGAATGAACACATGAATAAATGAGCAGATAATGGATGAAGGCATGAATGAATGAACAGATGAATGAAGGGATGAATGAATGAACACATGAATAAATGAGCAGATAATGGATGAAGGCATGAATGAATGAACAGATGAATGAAGGGATGAATGAATGAACACATGAATAAATGAGCAGATAATGGATGAAGGCATGAATGAATGAACAGATGAATGGACCAGCAGATGAATGGATGAACAGATGATGGATCAACAGATGAATGAGTGAACATATGAATGAATTAGCGGATGAATAGATGAACAGATGAATGGATGAACAGATGATGGATCAACAGATGAATGAGTGAACATATGAATGAATTAGCGGATGAAT
>NW_015152132.1:49771-52555 GCF_000732505.1 Cyprinodon variegatus | reverse complement strand
AGATGAATGAGTGAACATATGAATGGATGAATAGATAAATTAATGAACACATGAATGAATTAGCAGATGAATAGATGAACAGATGATGGATGAAGGGATGATTGAATGAACAGATGAATGGATGAGCAGATGAATGAACCAGCAGATGAATGGATGAACAGATGATGGATCAACAGATGAATGAGTGAACATATGAATGGATGAATAGATGAGAATGAATGAACACATGAATGAATTAGCAGATGAATAGATGAACAGATGATGGATGAAGGGATGATTGAATGAACAGATGAATGGATGAGCAGATGAATGGATCAACAGATGAATGAGTGAACATATGAATGGATGAATAGATGAGAATGAATGAACAGATGAATGAATTAGCAGATGAATAGATGAACAGTTGATGGATGAAGGGATGATTGAATGAACAGATGACGGATCAACAGATGAATGGATAAATAGATGAATGAATGAATAGATGATGGATGAAGGGATGAATGAATGGACAGATAAATTAATGAACAGATGAATGAGTGAACATATGAATGGATGAATAGATGAATGAATGAACAGAATCAGTCTTCTTGTTCTTTGACGTCTTTTATTGATGTTTTCTTACAAAACAAAAACTAAGGTTCCACGTGACTCACAGTCAGATATAAATTAGACAAACATCCAACTTAAATAAACATCTGTGTGTCGGAGCAGAGTTCTGGCCTTCAGCTTATCAATCACAGCTGGTGAACAGAACCGACCCAGAAACAGTTTACAACAGGTTTAGGAAGTTCAGGAAGTCAGGGCAGGGTTCCTGTGTTCGGGTCGGGAATCCTGAGTCGGTGTTCCGATGGCAAGATTGGGCCTGACAGAACCAGATAGATCCGTTCGTTGTCCTTTAGGATCTCCCCGTGTTTCAGCTTCTATCTCGGGTCTAGTTGTTGATCTTTGTTCTTATTTTATACTCAGAACATGACTTCCAGGATGCAGAGCCTGGAAAATGCTCCTGATCAAATGTTCTGCTGAAGCAGAACCGGATCCTTCCTGGGAAATCATTCAGTAATCAGAATCATCTGGAACTTCTCATCCCCATCATATCATTCATTCCTAACAGCCGGAGCCATTTTTAACCCCCAGTGAAACCAGACCTGATCTTCCCCGACAGGAACCGGGTCAGGAGCTAAAGTCTAAGTCGAATGAGACCGATCCGATGCTCAGCCTGCGGCTCGGGTTTGGATCCGGACGACCCGGAGTAACGAGGAATATTTATGGATACATTTTTGCTCTGATGTCAAAGTTCTGGTCTTAAATTTAAAAATAAACAGATAAGCGAGTTCAGAACCAGCATGTTGTTCTTCCTCACTCGTTAATAAAAACTCAGAGCCTTTTCTGGGTTCTGGCTTGTATTCAACCAACCAATCGCTCCAATATTTTACATTTTCTTTTGGGAATTTTCCAGTGATTGGCTCTAATGGAGAACAACACTTCTCAGTCTGCGTATCACTGCAGCCTATCAGACGGCCGATCCGGTTCTGTTCTATCTGAGCTGAACGGAGCCCAAAAGGGAATTACAGATGTTCTGTGATCAGCTGCTCAAACTGCATCCACGACAGGAACTAAAACTCTGGAGGACTGGAAGCGTTGATGTTTAGAGACCGAAGAATCTCTCTGGAGAAAATTCACAGGAAACATCACTAAATATAGATTCATGGAAAAAATGTAGCAGCCGATCCAAACAAACTCCGCAGTTATCAAACAGGTTCTGAGGAGTTTCGACAATAAAGTCCTTAAAGTCTCCCTGTAGGGAAAACAAACGTCCCATTCAAACTCCAGTTCAGGAAGACAGCACCTCCAGTTCAGATCCGGGATGCAGCTGATCCCTGCTCTCGTGCAAACACGTCTTCCATCCTCTGTAGAACCGATCCGAGATCGGTTTACACTCCGATCCGATTTCTTCGACCGCTTCAGGACCTGCTGAGGATGAAAGGAAGGCGCACGTTACTCTGGCCTCCACCAGGAGGCAGCGGAGAGGTGAAGCAGGTGGAGGCTGCGGGGTTGGGTCTGCCACTGTCCCCTCTCCCAGGGTAGGGAACCCTCAGCACTCCAGCGGCGGGTGGAAGCTTCTTCTGCAGTCGATGGCTTTGGTACCAGGAGGCTGAACCTTCTTCCTGCGGAGCTCATCCCGACCCAGAGAGCTGCCGAGGCGCAGGTACGCCGCCTTGTACTTCTTATCAAACGCAACTGCAAACAAAGACAGGAAGATTTCAGAGGCTTCGTCTGGAGAGAGAATCAGAGTCAGAGATCAGGGATGACTATGACGAGCCGCGGCCCCAAGATCACACATCTGGTTGGCTCTGGTTTAAAACTGGAACAAGGAAGGTCCTGGAATCTGAATTCCCCTCATTCCCATTTTGCCCAGCAAAATTGTGCAAGCGTCATTTCTCTGAGATCACTTAATATAAAAATATCCGACCCTGAATGAAATCAACAAAGTTATTTTCAGTATTTCTAATCTGTTTAATTTGTGTCTTACAGATATTACAGTCTAAAGATGCTAATAACTACAGCAGCTAATGACTACAGATGCTAATAATTAGATAAACTAATGACTAATTATGCTAATAACACTAAATGCTAATGAAAATGCTCTAAAGTCTCTGCTTCTGGGACAGGGCTTGATGTTAACCATCGCCCGATCTCCCGGGGCAAGTAGTTTTTATTGTTGGGAAAGTACAAATTTCACTGCATTTGCCCGCCGTACAAGTGCGATGATCACACAAAAAAAAT
>NW_015152132.1:41165-46773 GCF_000732505.1 Cyprinodon variegatus | reverse complement strand
TACGCGCTAACCACTGCACCACCTGCATGCCCAGCTTTCTATTTATTTTTTGAGGTTTTATGGCACTAATGGCTCGTTTTTGTGAGAGTAGGCTGACAGGAAAGGTGGTATGAGAGAGGGGGCGGGACATGCGGCAAAGGACCACAGGCCAGATTCGAACCCGGGTCGCCCACATCGAGGACTAAGGCCTCCGTACATGGGTTGTACGCGCTAACCACTGCACCACCTGCATGCCCAGCTTTCTATTTATTTTTTGAGGTTTTATGGCACTAATGGCTCGTTTTTGTGAGAGTAGGCTGACAGGAAAGGTGGTATGAGAGAGGGGGCGGGACATGCGGCAAAGGACCACAGGCCAGATTCGAACCCGGGTCGCCCACATCGAGGACTAAGGCCTCCGTACATGGGTTGTACGCGCTAACCACTGCACCACCTGCATGCCCAGCTTTCTATTTTTAACATTTTAGTTCACCCCTAAAGACATATTCAGAAAATGTACAAGTTGACATGAGTCACCTGTGTGAACTGGCTGAGCAGCGGTGAGCTGCGCACCAGCTCCAAAAGGTTACTGGGCAAGCCGAGTCGCTGGAAGAACCAGAACAGATTCCAGAAGATGATGGAGTGGCTGTCCAGGAACTGCGGCTGGGCCAGAACCGACTCGCCCTCGTTCTCCAGCAGACTCTCCAGCTCCTTTCTCAGAACCAGAGGACTCAGATAGGCCACCGTCACCTGAGGAGTCGCTCCCACCGACGACACCTGAGGGAGGGGGAGGAGCCTGTCAGTGCCTGAGGACCAAAAGAGGAACGGCGATGGGGGGGTTAGATGTTACCGTGGTGGCCTTGCTGGTCTCAGAGTAGGTGCTGGTTTCAGAGCTGGAGTCGTCGCTCAGTCCGTTACAGTGAGGTCGCAGAGAACCCTCATGACCACCAGGGGGCCTCACAGCACTCTCCACCTCGTCCTCCAGGTTCATGTTACAACGCTCCGCACTGAGAAAGAGCAGCAGAACCGGTAATGCTACAGAACCTGGAGCAATAGACCGAGCTCTTCCTTCTCCTGTTTCTGTACCTGCTGACGGGTCCCAGGTCGCAGAATTCTGCGTTCAGGAACGGGACGAAGGAGGCGCCGCAGAACGGGCAGGCCGAGTTCAGGTTGGAGTCATCAGAGGTCCAGCCCGCCATGATCTCCTCGTCGTAAACCAGCGAATTGCAGCTGCGGCACAGCGAGCAGCTGGACATCAGAACCTGGACACAAAGCAGGACCATGAGGCCGTGACCTAAGAGAACCACGCTCACCGATCGTACCATTACCTCCATCCCAGCCCCCTCCTGGTTGGCGTCCCACGACCTGCGCAGAGGATACGAAGAGGTTGGCGTCTCTGTCAGGTCCAGGTCACTTCCTACAGACAGCGAGCTCTGGGGAGAGAAACCGCAAATCATTCTGGACCTTAAGCCTTTAAACCTGGCCGGCCCGGTACCGGGCCCAGCTGACACCTGCTCATTTTTATCTATTTATAGAAATGGCCAAAACTCAGTCACATGGTGTTTCATCCACACGCCTTTATAATGCGGCTTTAAAATTTGCAAAACATGTTTCAAAATTATTTTTTCACAAATACTTTTTGTTTTATAGCTGTGTAAACAAATAAAATGAGATTTAAAATTGCACCTGACATGTGAAACTCCGCGGGAGTAATGCATCAGCAGGGTTTCATTTTTAGCCCCGCCCCCTATTGGCCGCCATCATTGGACACTAGAGGCTCAGATCTTTCCAAGGAGGGGTCGGAGGTCATTGTGCGACCGTTTCAGGTGATGTAACCAACATAATCTTACTCTGTTATTCTTATTAATCTCTGTTGTTCCATTTGTAGATCACTAAAATAAGATTCTTCCTGATCAAAATCAGGCTCCTAGACCTAACTGTAATAATTTATTTTCTAAATTACATTTTTGCAAAAGAAACTGAATTTCAGAAACACAAAAAAACAGAATTATACAAATAAGAATTAAGTTTTATATATCTAGAAATGTCAGCTTGACTGAAAATGTATTTATGATATCTGAAAAAAAAAATCTTTAAAATAATACAAATGCTGACCATTAATATTAGGTATATAGAGATCTAAAATTAATTTCTAGACATCCAGAATGTTTATTCTAGATGTGGAGAATGTCGTTTTTTCAGATAATAGGAATACATATATAGTAAAAGTATTAAATGTCAAAATGGTTTGCCATAGCCTGTTGTTACAGTGAAAATATAGGATTATTTCTTGAATGGTAGTAGATCAATATATCTATTTAGGTGAAATCTTAGGGCAGCAGATGAGGATGAAGAATAAAAACGTTCTAATATATAGAACCTGTGGATCATCTCATGGGTTCCTCCTCATGTTGATTCTTTAACTTAGTAAAGTGGCTGTTTGCAGACAAATGACCGATAAGAGGCTATCAGTCCCATAGCATGGCTTCGCATTGTGCCTGTAGGCTCATTAGGTTGTTATCATCGAGTGAATCCTAATCCTAACCTTAAAGTAATTCCATTTTTTTTTATTTATATATATATATATATATATATATATATATATATATATATATATATATATTTTTTTTTTTATCAATATTTTCATTTTTATTTTTACATTTTTTTAAATTTATGATATAATAATTTAAAAAAATAAGCGTAATACCATTTCCTCATGGAATTAATTAATCCATTTATGTGTAATCTTAAAATAATTTCAGTAGTTCTTCATGTACTGTAAATATAACTAAATAAAAATAAATTGATCTGCATCTCGCTCAGTTTAAGCAAACCAAAAACAAACAATCTCATGCCCTGTCAACTGAGTAATAGAATCCTCTCCCTATAAATTTTACAGATCATTATTTAATGAGATCCTCGTAAAACAGGCATGCAATGTCTGTTTTTAAAACCTAATGTGTGTGATGGACCTAGTGAATGATATATACCGTAAAGTCCGGTCTATAAGCCCCTACTTTTTTCCCGCTATTTGAACACTGCGGCTAATACATGTTTTTTTTCATGGCGCGAAAAACAGAAAAATAAAATTGATGAGTACGCCGCATGCGAAGGGCATCTTTCGCTGATGTCTGCCAGTGGGTTCTCAATGCGTGGAGCCGTGTGAAAACATCCAGCATCACCGGCGGGTTTGGGAAGGCTGGGCTGCTGCGGGATGAAGAGGACCGTGAGAGCGACAAGGATGAGACTGAAGTCAGTGACGGCATCCTGAAGCTGTTCCATTCAGACACCGAGGAAGAGGACTTTGAGGGTTTTAGTGCGCAGGAGGAAGAATAAAGTGATTAATGACTTTTCCTGGTCGGCTGCAATGTTCTGTGCTTTGTTCAATTTAAAGTACCGGTATATGCAGCGTTATTTGTGTGTTACCGACATTTACGTATATTTAAATGTGTTACAGGTAGTTTGAAAAAAAAGGATTCGTTATATGTACCGTATTTGTTTGTTTTATCATACGGATTAAATCAAACATTTAAAAAATGCTCATGTGTAATATCTTTATTTGTAAATATCTCATACAATGTGGGAAACCTGCGGCTTAAAATCCGATGCGGCTTATAAAAGTATAAAATAGGTTTTCTTTCTAAAATAAAAGCATGCGGCTTGTAATCAGGTGCGCTCTATAGTCCGGAATTTACGCTATATATATATATGAACGAAACTACAACAAAAATCGGACTAAATCAGGAAATAAAACATGATTTAAAGTTAAATTTTTTTTTTAACTTTTTTTACTTTAAATCAGGAAATAAAATAAAGGACGCTCCGAGTTTACTGAAGAAAACCTGCTGCTGACTATGGTGTTAAATTGCTGCCAAAAATCAGACGAGCGTATTAAGCAATCACACTAGTGCAATTATTAGTCACAACCGCGCATTTAATAATGGAAAAAGCGCATAGCAGTGATCATAGGCGTGTATGGTTATTTGAGCGCCCTTGAACGCAGCACCGCGTGCAGAAAAACACGCCCCCTCTACCCATCTGTCTGCTCTAGTAGAAATATTATGCTTCCTCGCTCTGTTTGGGGGGAGTTTCTTTCAGTCTGGGGGAGTTTCTGTTCTACTGGATCTGATTTTCAGCTAATATCCAGTGGAAGCTAGCAGATAGCTTGGTGTCTCAGAATGATTTCTAGTAAGCAGTTATATTTGAAGCAGTCAATAATAATAAAGTAAATTAATCTTGTTAACCAGCTTATGGTGTAAAATTGCTGTCAATTTTTCGCAGCAATTTAACACCATACAGACCAGGTTAGCTCTGGGGAGAAACAGAGATTGAATAAACTGAACCGGAAAAGTACGTTTTTTGAGTTTTCGGTAAACCTGCTTCATGAAACGGACTCCTGATCACCAACCTGCATCAGACAAGGACAGATTTCTATCACATGACCCTGCAGTCACCTCAGAGGTGGCGTTCACCAGCCGCTCCTTTGCCCTCAGGAGAGATTCAGCCATTTGGGATTTCTTGGACTGCCTCTGATCCGACGCTCTCTGGCCAATACCTCCGTCGTCTCTTCCTCCTCTTCCTGACCGGCGGTTTTCAACGCTGGCGGCTCGCCTTACCGACCCTCTGTGTCTGGTTGGTGTTAGAAGCTGCTGCAGTTTTCCTGCCAGACCGGCTCGGCTCGGAGACGCGACGTGGTTGGAATTCTCATCTACGACGCCGTCCTTGTTTCTGTCACTAGAACGTCTTGTTCTGTCAGACCTGCAGTCGGAACATGAATCCTCTCAGATCAACCAGAGCAAAGCTGGGAAAAAAACGGGGAACCAACACCGACCTGCTGTATCTCTCCTCTGGATCGCCACTGGAGTCCAGCTCCGACTCCACACACTCAGCGTAGAAGGTGGAGAGGCAGACGTCACTGCGCCGCACCACCGCTCCTCCAGAGGGCGCTGCAGGTGGAGCAGATGCCTCTCTACGACCCAGCGGCGGTTTACGGAGAACGGCGTCCCCATCCGTCCCTGAACCGTGGAGGAGGGACGACTTCTTACAAGCTTTGATCTCTGAGGGAAAAAGACCAGAACTGAATGAAGGTGCTGACCCGGTTCTGATCTATGGCTCTGATTGGTGACATAATCCATGATAGTCCTTTTGGACCCAGAGGACCGATGACCAGGCTGGGCAACCCTAAAGTGTTGATGACACGATGCTGATATTTTCAAGTATTCTTTGTAGACCGAAACATTAAAACCGATGCGCCCGCAGAAAATATTTTTTTTATCAAAAAACGCTGCCATTCGGCAGAATCTAGTTCCGCTCAGTGTCCGAAGGACAAAACAGGAGAAACGTATATGAATGTATAGAACCACTGAGAGCTGCTGAAGGTTTCATTGATTATGATACAACTTTGCCTTCATGTTGTTTCACAGCCTTTTTCTGGAACCCCCATAATGATGGCGTCACCTTATTTAAGTTTCTTAAGTATCCTGAGCTGCTTTCAAAGTGGTTGAATGAGTCAAAGGAGATCGGGAGAAGTTGGGCTGATCTATCTCTATAGTTCTGCTGCTATAGGCTTAGACTGCTGGAGGACATAGGGACCCCTTTTTCATCATTCTGCTTCATTCTATCTCTATTCTCC
>NW_015152132.1:39083-40640 GCF_000732505.1 Cyprinodon variegatus | reverse complement strand
CTGTTCAAAGGGAGTTTTTCCTCTCCACTGTCGCTGCCACGAGCAGCTGTCAGCAGCCATACCTATGGTTTTATGATGAAGTCATTACATTTGATTGGCTAAATCTGATCAGTCTTTTTTAAATGAATTATTATCTCCAAGCTACTACCTCCATAGTTTCATGAGCTAAGCAAAAGTAAGCTAGGTTGACCTTTTTTAGCTAAGGAACAGTCACAGAATGTTAAGAATCAATTAACTAAAAGTTTACAGATTTCCAATTAAGCAAATCATTCAATAAAATATTATTTTAACAAATATTGTTTTAGTTAACTCTTAGATTTGCGATCTGAGTTGGTTTAAACATGTTCAAAATGCCCTAAAATGATCTGGTTCTGATCTGGTTTTGATCTGTGGTACTGGTCTCTGCTGGTTCTGATTAGCGGTTCTGGTCTGGTTCCAATCTGCGGTTCCGAGGACAGAGAGCTTACTGTTGCCAGGCGTCTTCATGCTGCTCAGGCTGCAGCTCTTTACCAGCGACCCGCTCAGAGACTCGTGACTGGAGCTTTCATTCAGGCCGCTCCAGCTAGACTGACGAATCAGAGCGGACTGTGGGCGGGGCTTCTGGCCAGGTTCTATCATGGCTTCTAGGATAGAAACATAAAAAAATCACATCACCTTCACCATTCACAGCACTGATGTGTTTGTATCTGCAGGATGAGAACAATGAGAAGTTTTGGACCTCCTCTGGAGCCCACAGAACCGCTCTTCCGCCGTCGTTTGATTGGCTGTCTGAACTGGGACACAGCCAATAGGACGTTCCTTAGCTTAGCCCAGCGAAGACGACCACCCTGATTGGTCGATGGCCACTTACACTCCAGAACGGCCTGAAGAGAAAAAGGTTTAAAATGAGTGTGTGTGTGTTCCTGTTTTGGCATCAGAGTGAGGACCAGTTTTTGATTCTGCTGGTTTTCCAGCTGTTATGTTTGATGTCAACACACGGTCCTCACTACATATAGGAAGATGAGGATGAGCGACCTTGTTGTAGTATCCGTAGGTAATGGTGTTGGGAGTGATTCCAGCCTTCTTCATCTCCAGCAGGACTCTGACGGCGAGGACCGGCTGACCGTACTGACCGCACAGCTGCATCAGGATGCGGTAACACACCTGATGTACACATAGTGGGTGTCGTTACTGTCATTCTGTGACTCACAGCCGCGTTCTGTGACCAGAACCAAGAGTGTTTCAAAGCCCGGTTGGTCTCACCTCATCTGGCAGCACCACCTTCCGGGTCTCCATGTGCTTGAGGACGTTGTAGGCCGTGTGAAGGGCCCGGACCTTGGAGCTCTCGGCCCGGACGAAGGTGGGAAGGTAGATGAACCAGAGGCCGTAACAGTGACCCAACAAGCACTTGGACCACATGTCTGGGACCGCAGAGTACTTCTGAGCTCGTTTCTGGGCCAGCTTGATCTCCTGCAGAACAGAAGTAGATCTATATGATGCAGACAGGAGAACCTTTAACTGAGAGTTACTGGGAATACAGATGGTTCTGACTCTGCAGCGCCCCCTGCTGCTTCCTCT
>NW_015152132.1:35706-36689 GCF_000732505.1 Cyprinodon variegatus | reverse complement strand
TCATCCATCCATCCATCCATCCATCCATCCATCCATCCATCCATCCATCCAGCCTCTTGATGTTGGTCTGTAGCAGCTGTAATCAATTAGATCTTTTCCATGATAGAAAGCTGCTTATTTCTATGATCAGGGGGCTTCCTCTGCCTTCTGAAATGTTTTAATCATGGCGTCCTGATCTAAAGCCCAACTTTCCCCACAGGTCGGCTGACAGTCTGTGTTCTGTGAATATTGGATGAGCAGTGAAATATTGATGCAGAGCCATAACAGGCTGCTAACTCTGTTTCTTCAGGGAAACTGGGTCACTCAGAACCGAAGAACAGGCGGCCTCATGGTTCACTAAACTTATCTCCTCTTCCCTTAAGCTGCCTCGACCGCTGCATCAGGTTTTAACAGGCACCGGGTCATCCGCTGATGCTTATTTACCTGTTTGGTGCGTCGTGGGGCGGGGCTGTTGGGGGCGCTTCCTTTGGCCGGGACTCGGAGCGGGTCCTGCGGTCGGTCAAACAGTTCTGGTTTCAGCGTAGGGAATGTCTCATAACTGGATAGGACGATTGTGAAAAGCAAAAAAAAAGGTCAAGGTTAATCTCCACCCCTCATCAGTCAGACCCGCCATCGTGGGTGGAGTCTACCTGTAGTGGGCGGCGCACTCAGAGCCATCAGCTTCCTGCGGCTCTTCAGGCGGCATGATGAAGACGGTGTGCTCTCCGCTGTGGGTCTCATCCAGATCCACCAGCCTCACCTCCTCTGGCTTCTCCACATCCACCTACGGACAGCCACACCCAAATGTTACCTTAATGCCTGCAGGTAAACAGCAGTGGGTTCTGCTGCAGATGAAACAAAAAAAACTTGAATGCTATGTTTAGACCGCACAAAGCATAGCAGCAAAAACGCGCATGCTGCTTCCCTATTGATGCTTGTATAAGTTTAGTTCTGACGCGCGGATGAAGCATCTTTGCTGCTCCAGCTGCGCGGTTATAAAGTGG
>NW_015152132.1:27774-34378 GCF_000732505.1 Cyprinodon variegatus | reverse complement strand
TAGCATCAGACCTTCTGGACGCATTCGTCGAAGAACTCCAGGCAGGCGTGTCGGTCGCTGACGAACGAGCATTCCTCGATGAACTGGGTGAACATCTGAGTCCTGGTCAGCTGGACGTAGAACTTCTGCTGGGCTCGCTCGCGAGACTTCAGGAACCCTGCAGGAGGAGAGGAGATTAAACCATCATCAAGTCAGGTGCGGCGTCCTGAGAACAGACACTTTAACGTAAGAGCAGACAGCGCACCCTGCAGGTTGAACAGGGAGCTGCAGTCGGTGGTGGTGTCGGACGGCGCCTGCGTGATGGGCAGCAGGTAGGCCCGGTATCCTCGCAGCAGGCAGCTCATGAAGCGGAGGAAGGCCTCCTGGATCTCCAGCTCCAGCTGCTTCTGACGCCTGTAGATCTGGTCGTAGTCTGTTAGCAGGAACTCCAAGGTCGCCTCCTCCTGGCCGGGACTGCAAACTGCAGGATAAGCGGCAATGTGAAACCTTCAGCTGACCTCAGCTGCTCCTTCTGCGTTCTGATCCACTCACTCTTCTCCAGGGTCCTGTGGAGGTTGGTCAGGGTGCTGAACAGACTCTTTCCATGCTTCCTAGGTAACGATCGCCATGACAACTGCTTCTTATCATCAGACCTGAAAGTATCCCAACAAACCAGCTGATGATGCTGACATTATCAGCAGCAGCATAAATATTAACATTTCTGCAGAGTCCTGCGGACTCACTGGAAGATGGTGTTGGTGTCCAGGTCGACGCAGATGACTTCTGGCGGCGGGTCGTAGAAGTCGAAGTAGCTGGAGTGAACGCCGACGATGAAGGGCATCGGCGCCAGAAGCACGTCGGCCATCTGCAGCGGGCACAGAGGGATGTAGGGGCAGAGCCAGCGCAGGGGGAAGGTCATCTGCACAAGGAGAGGTCAGGTACAAACAGCTGCAGGAACAGGTTCTACAGGAAGCTTCAGTTAATTTATTTACTTTATTTATTTATTTATTTTAAGTCTCTTATCAAACGATCACATGTTTTATTTGGAGCGGAATTAACTGAGAGGAGATCCTGACTAAATGTTTACACCATAGGAATGTATTTTTGTCATATTAACTTAGAAAAATATGTTTCCTATTTAACTAATAAAAGCTGAAGAACCAGCAGTAACATCTGATACGGGTTGGAAGATTAACAGTTTGGGTCCAACTGCTTTGGCCCGTTCTGTTTCTGATGGTTTCTGAAGGCAGCAGCTTCTACAGCTGAGAAAATTTTTCTGTCTCAAAACAGCCAAAATAATTAGATTTGTTCTATGAGTACAAACTGATCTGGAATCAATGGTTCCACTAAGTAACAGGAAACCCATCTGACAGCTCTGTCAGTACGCGGACATTTTCTTACAGAGACTAGGGCTTCGCTGACGGATGTGAGGACGTCGGGTCGCAGCGAATGCAGCAGGAGCTTGTGTTCGGTGAGGACGGCCAGCAGCAGTGTGCAGGCGTTCCCTGGACCCAGGTTCTGCAGAAGCTTCAAGAAGCTTGCTCCGCTGCCACACAGACGACAGCAACAGTTAGCATTCAGATGACACCCACAGTTAGCATTCAGACGACACCAACAGTTAGCATTCAGACGACACCAATAGTTAGCATTCAGAGGACACCCATAGTTAGCATTCAGACGACACCAACAGTTAGCATTCAGACGACACCAACAGTTAGCATTCAGAGGACACCAACAGTTAGCATTCAGAGAACACCCACAGTTAGCATTCAGAGGACACCCACAGTTAGCATTCAGAGGACACCCACAGTTAGCATTCAGATGACACCAACAGTTAGCATTCAGACGACACCCACAGTTAGCATTCAGTGGACACCCATAGTTAGCATTCAGTGGACACCCATAATACGCATTCAGAGGAAACCCATAGTTAGCATTCAGATGACACCCATAGTTAGCATTCAGACAACACCCACAGTTAGCATTCAGATGACACCCATACTTAGCATTCAGAGGACACCCACAGTTAGCATTCAGATGACACCAACAGTTAGCATTCAGACGACACCCACAGTTAGACTTCAGTGGACACCCATAGTTAGCATTCAGTGGACACCGATAGTTAGCATTCAGAGAACACCCACAGTTAGCATTCAGATGACACCCATAATACGCATTCAGAGGACACCCATAGTTAGCATTCAGAGAACACCCACAGTTAGCATTCAGAGGACACCAATAGTTAGCATTCAGAGGACACCCACAGTTAGCATTCAGAGGACACCCATAGTTAGCATTCAGAGGACACCCACAGTTAGCATTCAGATAACACCCACAGTTAGCATTCAGAGGACACCCACAGTTAGCATTCAGAGAACACCCATAGTTAGCATTCAGTGGACACCCATAGTTAGTATTCAGAGGACACCCACAGTTAGCATTCGGAGAACACCCATAGTTAGCATTTAGATGACACCAATAGTTAGCATTCAGATGACACCCATAGTTAGCATTCAGAAAACAAAAAGACAACCCTATCAGGTACCCAACAAGAGTTAGAAATTAAAGGAATGATATAATATTTTAAGAATACAGCTTTGTGCTGGTTGTGTTTGACCTAAACACAATCTGAGGGTGAGACGGTAATGGCGTTCCTCAGGGCTCATAGCTGTACCTCTGCTAAACAAAGGCAGATTTATCCTTCACCGTGTCAGGTTTATATCAGATTCAGGATAAATTTGCCGTTTATCCTGAATGTTGCGCCTTCAAGTTTGATTCCTTTCTTCCTTCCTTCCTTACTCGCTTCCTTACTTCCTTTCTTTTCAGTTTTCGTTGACATCGAATGTGAGATTTGACAAATTTAAAAACTGAAAGACTAACAAACTAAACACTGAAAATTCAAGAATATTTAAAAAAAGGCAAACTGATGATGATGCTGTCATCTTCACCTGCAGCATTTTTTCAATGAGAGATGATTTCAGCGTCACTGCAGAGTTCCTGCAGCTACTATGTCACTACAAGCTGACACCATTTTTGCGTCGGGGGGCGGGGTTAAACTGAAGGCTCCTTCAGGGTCCTTCACTGATTTGGTTTCATTATTAAAGTGAGCAGCTTGTAGCTGCAGGAACTCTGCAGTGACACTAAAATGCTGCAGCTGAGGGATGACAGTTCGATCATCAGATTTTTATGTTTTTTGAGGGAATATTTAGTGTTTGAATTTTCTATGTTTTCATTACCAGGGTTTGGATTTTAGTTGCCGAATCACACATTTAAGGTTAGTGCAAGCTGTCACTGACTGAGCTCCATAGTCTAACTTAAAGCAGCTCCTTGTAAAACCTGGTTTTAAAAGGAGCCACTAGGAGCTGCTAGAGCTGTGACTTCCAGGTTTAGCGCCCCCTGAAAGCAGCTAGCAGCACTACGCTGTAGCTTAATGAACCAGTCCCTCTGTGATCTGGTTCTGGTATCAAACCAGTTTGGACCAGCAGGATGAGAAGTGTTGGATTTCCTGGTAAAGACATGGGAACATTCCCCCCTCTAGATAAAATCCTCCATCTGTTTGATTTGCTAAGAGTAACTGTTAGTTTAGTTAGCTCTGGTGTTTAAAGGAGGCTCAGACTGACATAAAGCTGCACTCATGGTCACATGACCTATTCGGTGACAGAGCTAACAGTCTGAAGTTTCAGAGTTTTTGAGAAGGAGCATCTGTTTGCACCAAGGGCTGAATACTGACTTAAACGATAATTTATCATATCTCAAATTAAGCGAATATTTGGGATTAAAATTACAGCGTCTTGATTTAAAATACTCAGAGTTTCCAGGTTGTATTCCCTGCCTTCATGAGATTGAACAACTGGGCTCTCCAGGGACTAGGGTGTGCTTCCAAGACACATTTGAGGGACTAGGACTAACCTGATTTGAAGTGGCGAGGAGACCGGCTGGCAAAGCAGCAAGTTGTCGTAGGGTGAGAGCTGCAACACAGACAGAAAGCATTAAAACAATGGAGGAACCCGAAGTCTGTCAGGTCATCAGATCTGACTCCGATCTGGGCAGAAAGTCCAGATCACAAGGGAGAGAAGAGCAGCGCGACCAGCGGATCGCTTGTTTCTATCAGATCCATCAGATATGCTGATGACACTGAGCTATATTTATACATTAAGCCATTATACCAGTTTAATAGAAATCAAACATTTCATTAAAACACAAACCAGGATGACTTTAAACTGAAGAGAGAAATTATCACCTTTAGACCAGAACCCAGACACCCTGTCTACTTTTAAGGCTAGGCTTAAACCTTCCTTTTTGATAAAGCTTCTAGTTAGAGTGGCTCAGGTTATCCTGATCTATCTCTATAGTTATGCTGCTATAGGCTTAGACTGCTGGAGGACATAGGGACCCCTTTTCATCATTCTGCTTCATTCTATCTCTATTCTAGACTAGAATCTAGTCTAGACTAGACTAGAACCATGTTTTACTGGGATCACAGCAGCAATTCCTGCATGTCTTGACAGGATTTTCTAGGAAGGGAGATGGTTCTGATCCGTTTAGTTTTTGGAAGTTTTTCGTTCTTCCTTTAACTCCTGTCTGCAATCTTGCTTAATCTTTCATTTGGTAGCAGAATCTTCTGCCTGGTTCAGATTCTCACCTGAACGAGGATCCGAGGACGCTGAGGGGAAGGAAACGGGACGTTGTGCATGAAACTGGAGATGTGTCTGCAAAAACAAAAACAAAACTGTAGACATAGAAGAACAAAGGATGCAGGCGTATGCAGATTTTTTTAGGACTTAGTTAAAAACACGAATCGGTACGGACTTCTCGAGCGGTAGGACATGCGGCCCGGAGATGGAGTATCTGTAGATAAAGGTGAGGAACTTCTGGAAGACTGTGAAGAACGGCCAGTGGGAGAGAACGCAGATGCTCTTCTTGGCATGCAGACTGCGGCCGGTGATGGGCCGCCGGTCCACCACGCTGAGAAGGCCGAGCCGGATGTTCTGCCGCTCCGACAGGTGCTCCCTGGAGAAGGACTCGTAGAACTGGATGGCAGCTCCGTAAACCTGCAGGAAGACACGTGGTTTATTCCCTAGTCCTCCTATACTGAGTCGTACCACGGGTCCGAAGTTCTCTGCTGATTATTTATTTTCTCTTGAATTATTTATTTTGCTTTAATTCAGAGGAGATCCGCTTAATGTCTCGCTCACCTTGTCTCCGGAGGCGGATGTGAGGACGAAGGTGGAGAAAATGGGCAGCTGGTACTTGGAGTTCAGTGGCCAGCTCTCCACGGTGACGCCCATTGGCAGGCAGAAGACCGGCACCGACTCGGGAAGAGGGAACGCCTCCAGGTCCTCCACCGGGTACCGGCTGATCAGACCTGCAGAGCACAGAGGTTTGGATCCCTGAGCCAGGCCTGACTGGTCCCTCTGTGAGAAGTTTCATCTGACAGAATGAGAGGATCTCTCTTCATTTGTTTCCGTTTGTCCCAAAACAGCCTGATTTATGAAGCACACAGTCCTGGTCCAAAGTTCTCTAGGGCTCTAAAGCCACAGCTCCGGACGCTCTGATTGGATCTACCTGCTCACGCTGTACGTCTAAAAACCACATCGGATTCAGCCACGGAGAGAGATGGCGCAACTGGGATGCATCTATCCAGATGAATGGTCGTGAGAGGCTAATCGCCCCTCGTTACCCCCTGTACACTACACCATGCAAGATCAGGCTGATATTCAGCCCGATCGGAAATTTATCGCACTACTAGAAAGTAGGGCCAAAAAGTGCAAACAATCACACTGTTTAAGCCCGGCTTAAAGGTTTCCTTTGCCGCATGTTGACTCACGTCAGACTGATCCTGTGATCGTAAAACGGATGATCTGATACAAGAAAAAATCTAATCTGGAGCTAGTTTTACTGTACCGGTAGGTGTTGTGATGAGGCAGAAACTATATCTGGGTCCATGGCTGCGGGAAGTGGGGGTGCATTAAAAATACTTTACACAATTAATAAATTTGTGGAAAGTATTCTACCTTTTTATATTTTACTATTACGTGCACTTTGGTTTCAATTTCAATATCTTGAGGCCTAATCAACACAAGCGCATGGAGGCTACATTGTCATGACAACGTCGAGCAAGCTGGTGGTCGCAGCTGTAGCCCGCTCGCGGCAGCAGGCTTGTAAATTTACATAGGTCGGTTCTCAATTCACAAGAACGCGAGTACCGACTTGTGTCCTCGCCAAGTAGGTTCTTGATTTGAACCCAGTTAAGTCTGGACTCGGGGAGAACGGTAGAACGCAGCATAATTCTGGGTCAATTGGAACAGAAGCGTACTGATGACATCACCACATTCAAAGCTAGTTTGAAGCTGCATTTCTCCTCCTGTTATTAATAGTCTCTAGATAATAATAAATTATGACTTATTTCATTTAGTCAGGGAATAATGATTAACACAGTCATATAAAGACACAAAAAAAACATTTTGCCAAATAAAACAAAAACTTGCCATCAGAGCCAGTGGTCCTTCACACACGGCTATGCAGAGAAAAGGCTGCTGCAGATGTGCTAACGTTAGCCCTGGCCACTGCAGGCGGGCTAATGTTAGCCTTGGTTACTGCAGACGGGCTAACGTTAGCCCTGGCC
>NW_015152132.1:21347-25207 GCF_000732505.1 Cyprinodon variegatus | reverse complement strand
CCTCCAGCAGTCTAAGCCTATAGCAGCAAAACTATAGAGATAGATCAGTTTTAAACAGACTTTCCATCCAGACCCTCATGGATTCACTGGATCATCATCCACCTCACCCCCTTACTCACCATGCCAGTGTTGAGGTTCTTGTCAACCCGACAGAAGGTGTGCGGTGCCACCTCCCCCTTGCTAGGCATCAGCAGGGCGATGTCAGTGACTCCCAGCGTATCCAGACCCTGTGAGTCCAGAGCCCGGCGGTAGGTCAGGAAGACCCGGTGGGCCGTGGGAGCGCCACCAGAGCTCAGGCTGGCTGAGCGACTGTAGGGCGTGGTCTCGATGACGTACCATCCCTGTTTCAGCTGCTCCTTCCCCTCATATAGAACCCTGCAGGGACAGATAACAGCGCTAGATAGTTAGAACACATTAAGGGTCTTTATCTGTGCTACACCTGACCCCAATTACCTAACTTTGTAGACTAATTAATACTACAACTAGTGTAAAAACTATTATCCTGTTTTAATTGTATCGCTTCTAGCATCAGTTAAACCAAAGAAGCAAATTCGGATTCGGGCCTTTGAGAACGACAGAGAAACAGGTTCTGTGTCTTTGGACTCCAAGAACCAAGCACTGCTGTTCTGTTCTTCATCTGGGCAGGACCTTTTTACTTGTGAGGTCTCAATGGGCTGATAAGCTGTTGTAAGAGGAGCCTAGACGGACGACCAAAGATCCAAAACCCGTCAGAAGATAGACCAAAACCATCTAGTTATTAGTCTGAGGAGGATCTAAGAACATAAACAAACCAAGTCCATTCTGGGGGGTCAGTCCCGTCTGAAGACAGTACAAAGTTACTGTTCTCCTACGGACATTCTTGCAGAACCAGAACCGATCAAACAGTTACTCACCCCAGGTCCAGTATGGGCGGTTTGTCCCGCCCTCTCCGGTAGCACAGGTACAGGTGCGGGTTGTTGATGAGGCCGGCGCTCAGCTCAGCAGAGTGACCCCCCAGGGTCTTCTCGATGCAGGTGAAACCTTCTGGTACTTCCTCCCCGAGACCCCGAGCGATGACCACCAGGTCCGTCACCGGCTCTCCTGCCCGGACCGACACCGAAGACGAGGAGGGAGGGAAGGAGGAGGTCCGGCCGTCTTCGTCCAGGGACTTCCAGGGTCCAGCAGGGTCCAGACCCGCCACCACAAAGTAGTCCACCAGCTGGGGACATTTCTCATCTGTCATGCCTCCTGTGTGGCCTTCACTGCAGGAACACAGAGAGAGAGCAGAGGTCCTAAAGCTCAGCTGAACATAAAATCAGCAAGGAAATCCAAAAGACACCCAGCAGAACATGAAGAATGAAGGAATGAAGATTAAACACAAAAACATTGCCATCCCACATGTTGCTAGAGTTTCTAAAAAACCCAAGAGGATTTTCTCCAAATACAAAATCCCAGAACATTTCAAACCTAACAAGACCCTTAGACAGAGACTAGTGCATCCTGAAGATAAAACCTTTAGACTCAATCTGAGCAGAGTGGTGTCTGCAGTTCAATGCACTGAAGAATGCCATTAACTTTATATTGGAGAAACCAAACAACCTCTCCACAGACGCATGGCCCAACACACAAGAGCGCCCTCCTCTGGACAAGACTCTGCATCTACACCTGATGGACAAAGGACAGCCTGTGGAGGACCAGAATGTTCACATTTTGGACAAAGAAGACAGGTGGTTTGAGAGGGGCGTGAAGGAAGCCATCTATGTTAAGAAAGAAAAAAAACAACCTTAAATCCGGCTACCTTCGCAGCCCCAATCCCTTTAAAAGGGAACAGAAGACCTCACCTATTCAGCCAGGCCAACTATTCCCTTTAACGACCCCCCTTTCAGAGACATAGACAGGTATGGGGCATTGCAGGCTAACAAAGAAGCCAAACGACCCCCATTCCAAAGGGGTGGACCCGTTCATCCGTTTCTATTTGCATGTTTTCTAAACTAAAACCAGGTTTTGTTGGGCTGCTGGATAAAACCTGGAACTAAACGCTATTTCTGACATTTTGAGTTGAAAAAGCTTTCTGGATGGAAGAGAAACGTCTTCAAACTTGGAAACAAAGTTAAGTGGATTGATTTTACTTTTATTGGAATGACTATGACCTGGATGACCTAGAATCTTCAGCAGCGTATAACATAAGCGTCCCTCAGACATCATGCAGAGGGAACTACTAATGTTGGGTCTAATGGAGAACGTCCTGGAGCTAAACCGCCAACAGCTCTAACATGCTGGGTGTCTCTGAGGAAAGCTTGGCGTTTCTGTCTGAATTAACCGTCTGAAAATGTCACACAAAGCATCCGGATTTGAGACTGATTTAGTCAATTAAATCTGTAAATATATAGAACAGGAGGGTCAGCCACTATTTTCTGTTTTTTTCCGTCTTATTTTGATTTTCTCTTCTAACGAAGAAGCCAAACGACCCCCATTCCAAAGGGGGGGACCCGTTCATCCGTTTCTATTTGCATGTTTTCTAAACTAAAACCAGGCTTTGTTGGGCTGCTGTAAGAAACCTCAAACTCAACGCCATTTCTGACATTTTGAATTGAAAAAGCTTCCTGGATGGGAAGCAAAACATCTTCAAACTTGGAAACAAAGTCCAGTGGATTGATTTAAACTTTCTTGGAATGACTATAACCTGGATGACAGAGAATCTTCACCAGTATACCTACTTCTAGCTTATAACAGTGCCTATATACACAGGGTGAAATGATTGAATGGTTGAGGAAATGAGCGGCCAATAGAGACACCGCCGCCCAAAGGATCAGTGGCCCACAGCCCACTGAAGCTGCGTTTTCAGTGCGACTCAGAACATTTGGACCATAAGCATCAAGCATCAAAAAACATCGAAGAGGTGAATCAATCTGCAGTAAATCACTCTAAGGGCAAAAGGGGGCGCTGTAACTGACACAAAGGGTGTTACAGCCAATCATTTGGGCCAAATGGAGACATCAAAAATGCCAAAGAGTTCCAGTGGGTATGGAAAGAATTCAATTTTCACTCTTTATATTATTGCAGCTAAAATCAATAAAGTTCATTTTATTTCTCATTAATGTTCACTCAGCCTCTCATCTTGACAGAATGCTGGTGAAGATTCTCAGTCATCCAGGTCATAGTCATTCCAAAGAAAAGTTAAAAACAAACAAATGGACTTTATTTTCCAAGTTTGAAGATGTTTCGCTTTCCATCAAGGAAGCTCTCAGGATAAAATAATCAGGTTATTTCATCAGAACGTTATGTTCAGACAATCCAAGCAGATAAACCCGACTCTGATCCACCATAAGTTCCTTCATCTTCATGGAAAAAAGCTGCAGATTCAGCAGGTTACTCCGATCAACACGGGACTTCCTCCCTTCCTGTAGCGCTCAGATTTAGTCCGACCGTCAGAAGGTGAAAGTGACAGAACCGCCTCAGCAACAGCGATGAGGTCAGAGGTCAGCTGGCAAACAGGAAGAGGGCAGGAGGCCTGTTTCCTGTTCATAGATGACTTCCTGTTTGGTCACCGCTCACCAAGGTGACGGAGCATCCAGTTCCATCATCGCCCTCTAATGTCCTACAGAACCGAGCTCTGACCCTCCAGGTGAACAGATCCGTTGCAGGATAGATCTCAGGATTAAGTCCTAGAAATGCTCCAACCAGCAGCCAATCAGCTGTTAGGAAACAATGGCTTGTTCTTTGATTGAAGACCTAATTTAAATCAGAGAATAAATAGAACTTAAATAAAACAATATGACAATGAAATTGCAAAATCAAATTGCAGTTAAAACAAAATATGTTTTTGAAAAATTGAACAATGTTGCTATAGGTTATGCTGCTATAGGCTTAGACTGCTGGAG
>NW_015152132.1:18920-20591 GCF_000732505.1 Cyprinodon variegatus | reverse complement strand
GTTAAAAGGGAGTTTGTCCTCTCCAATGTCGCTACAAGCATGCTTATTGAGAGGGATTGCTGAAGAGTCAATGAATCGATAACATAATAATAACTGGTCCTCTAATCTAACTATAACCAGTTCGAACAGAACCAAACCCAGTCTACATTTAGTCCAAACAAAACAAACCAAACCTGGTTTAAAACCTAATTTAAACCCAATTTTCAATTTAAAGATTTAACGTGGTTCCAAAATCAAACTATTTAAAACTTAAAACACTCTTAAAGCAAAGCAGAATGACTCAGCAGAACCCAGTTCAAACAAATCAGAGGACTGGTCCAAAACCAAAACCCTTACTGGTTCAGGAATCAGTTAAAAAACTGGCTAACTGGTCCAAAACAAAACAAATCAGGTCAACTCGAGATTTAAAGCAGAACCGAAGCAGGTCGTGGGTTTGATTCCAGCCTGCCCTGTCACCTACCAGTGAGCCACTGAGCAAGGCATGTAAACCAGAACTATTGAAGAATTTCAACCAAAAAATAAAAAAATAACATTTTAAGTCAGAACCCAGAACCATGGAGAGCAGGTCAGACATATCATCAAACCCTCCAGAATCTTTACCAATAATCCAGAGAGGAAAGCAACCAGATGAGCTTTAGCGCCCCCTGCTGACAGAAACCACTCTGGGATTAAAGCAGCAGCCCTGAGCGGGCTCAATGACTTCCTGTTTCCACAGGAAGAACAAACTGAAAATAAACATGATGACATTTTCACACCTATTCTTAAACTGAGATGTTTCCCCGTAATGAACCAACTTCCTCCTGAAACAAACCTTTGAACCTAAAAAAACGACGTGTAGGAACCGTCCAGAACCTGCAACCGACTAACGCCTTCAGTGGGACTCCAGAAGTGCTTAGCATTACAGAAAGTATTCAATCAAACATCCAGGTTTGGTCCCCTCCTGCAGAGCTGCAGCAGTTTCAGAACCGCTGATTTCATCACAGCCACTTCCCTTTTCTGGTTCCTAACACATGCGGGAAAACCCGGAGAAACGCTCCAGATTTCTTCACAGCGGGGCATCAGAGAGCAGCAGGTTACTCTGGGTCATACAGCAATGATGGAACCAGAGGTGCTGATCTACCAACAGATCTTCCATAGATCAGGGAAACCAGATTAAGAAATGTTTGTCATGACGATGAACCTGAGATACATGACAGTAACTTTCCCAAAAGCATCAAAATTATTGTTCAGTTTCCTCCATTTTTTTCTTGTTTTACTGCTTCATCTGCTGACATTAATCTGGACTCAGCTGTCAGAGCTTCACTCTGATTGGCTGCTGGTACAGAGGAGCACAGCCTGTTGGCGGTGCAGCTGGCGGAGGAGAATAGCAGCCGGATAAACCAGACTAAATGGGAGATTAAATTTGTAATTTATTCTGGCCCAGATGAATGAGACATCGGAAGATTGTTGAAGAGGACAACCCGTTGTCTTTCAAATGTCGGCGCCTATTGGCCAACGCTCTGACCAATGAGAGCAACAGACTGTGACGTAGGAAGCATGACAGAAGGCAGGTGGAGGAGTGGAAACAAACAGCCTGTCGGTAAAACGGCGAAGACGTCCTTCTCACGTTTCACGTTAACTGATTCCAAAGCTGAATCAAAAATCGCAATCAGAGCCAGCGGTCCTTCAAAC
>NW_015152132.1:16337-18130 GCF_000732505.1 Cyprinodon variegatus | reverse complement strand
CATACACGCACGGGGGGGTGGGGGGGTTCGGGGGGTGCGCCAATCAATGGCATCAATTCCTTCATCCTCCAGGAACTGCCTGCATACTCTCGCCACATGAGGCCGGGCATTGTCGTGCACCAGGAGGAACCCAGGACCCACTGCACCAGCATAGGGTCTGACAATGGGTGCAAGGATTTCATCCCGATACCTAATGGCAGTCAGGGTGGTGTTGTCTAGCCTGTATAGGTCTGTGCATCCCTCCATGGAATATGCCTCCCCCAGACCATCACTGACCCACCACCAAACCGGTCATTCTGAACGATGTTACAGGCAGCATAACGTTCTCCACAGCTTCTCCAGACCCTTTTACGTCTGTCACATGTGCTCAGGGTGAACCTGCTCTCATCTGTGAAAAGCACAGGGCGCCAGTGGCCCACTTGCTAATTCCGGTGTTCTGTGGCAAATGTCACTCGAGCTCCACGGTGCCGGGCAGTGAGCACAGGGCCCACTAGAGGACGTCGGGCCCTCAGGCCATCCTTGTGGAGTCTGTTTCTGATTGTTTGGTCAGAGACATTCTCACCTGTAGCCTACTGGAGGTCATTTTGTAGGGCTCTGGCAGTGCTCCTCCTGCTCCTCCTTGTACAAAGGAACAGATACCATTCCTGATGATGGGTTGTAGACCTTCTACGGCCCTGTCCAGCTCTCCTGGAGTAACTGCCTGTCTCCTGGAATCTCCTCCATGCTCTTTAGATTGTGCTGTGTGCTCCTTCACCCCACATCCACTCCCTCATTGGTTGATGCGACGCAAACAGAGCGTTTTTTTTTTTTACCTCCAATATCATCCACTTTGTGTGCAGCAGCTATTTCCTTCGCTCTAGCTTCCTTTATCGTCCCGTTCGCACTGTTTCTGGTTGGCTCCTGAACATGGCTCTACTTAGAGGTAACGTGTAAATCCCTGCTTCCGTAGCATCATTCCTGGGAACGATCCATTGGACTTCACAGCATATTCAGTCCATCAGTGTGCAGAGAGGATCCTAAGGGGCCTTCCCTCCATCCAGACAGGACTGGGTTCTGGGAAAGGGCTGCTAACATTTCTGCAGATCCCATCCATCCTGGACACAAACCATTTCACCTTCACGATGGCGCCACAGAGCACCTTTAACCTGAACCTGCCTCTGCAGAGATAGTTTCTTCCTCCAGTCTGTCTGATGGACGCTCAACAATCAGAGGAACCAGATCCATCAGGTCTTCCTCTTTTGTAAAAACAATTCATTCATACTGATAAACCTTCCCAGCTTCTATACTGATATTTCATTAATCTTCATTTCATGTGTTGAGCAAAATGAAACCAAAGCCAACTTCCTTGTTTTGTTGCAAACGTCTTTAACACAGCTGATTCTGACTCTGCTTACTGTAACAGAGGAAGAGGAAGTGCAGCAGCTGAATCCAGGGACGGGTAAAAAGTGAACATCTCACCAGCATGCACACCCAGAACTCACTGGTTTCTTCACGTTCTGCAGACTTTGGTAATTCTGGAAGTTCTCAGGTTTAAATGAGGCCTTCAGGTTCAATCTAATGAAAACATCTGCAGTAACAAACTAAAACAGACCAGTAAACCTCCAGGTCCGCGTCTGATAACCTCTGTCCCACTGGTCTGACTGGTCTGACTGGTCTGACTGGTCTGTAGTTCCATATTTTCCCTCAGTTAACATGTTTGTTCATCTCCTCCTGTAGTGAGGAGTTTAACACATTTAGCTGAAGGCTTCAGAAAACATTTCAAAGATGAAACGTCAGATGATTTCACCATAAAA
>NW_015152132.1:9302-11932 GCF_000732505.1 Cyprinodon variegatus | reverse complement strand
TGACGTGCTCAAAATTCATGGATGAAGATAAGAACAGTTTCCTTTTGATTAGAACAAAGTGTTTTTGTTCTTCAGGCGCAGCGGTTCTGCTGAATCTTGTAGAGCCGCTGGCTCCTTGTGTTTATTTAGTTTTTTGTTTGGTTTCTGGGATGTAGGACTCCTCGCTGCACTGGACTGCATAAACAGTGGCGACTGGCTTTAGGTTGGGCGTTCCGTCTTTAAGAAGAATCAGTTCTGAGTTACAATGTTTTTGTGTCGATGCATCAGTAAGCATGTTCACAGAGAAGGGACCCAAGGACGTAGCCTTGAGGTACTCCACACAATAGCTAAAAAACGACGCACTGAACAAATTTCGGTTTTCTTTGACTGGCTCTGATCCGCGATCAGGTGCAGGAACTTTGGACCTGAGTCCGTACAGTTCTACCTGCTGATCTAATGGAGGTTTGCCTTTAGCTCCAAACCTCAGCCGCAAGAGGTTAAAGGAAGAAAAGAACGACTTTTCACTTCCGCTTTTTCAGCGAGTGGAACGTGCAGCTGAGGAAAGAGAGGATTTACAACCAGGGTTTCATTTCCTCTGTGGATGTGGAGGTGACGTCTCCAATGCTACCCGCATCAGCTGGGTGGTACGGCAGGCGCAGCAACAAAGGCTGGTTGTCTCTACTGGGCGTCATGGCAACACGTCAGCATCTTAGACCCGTTTAACTGAAACCCCCTCCCAGAGCCACAGGACTAACAGCCGAAGCTCTGAATCAGACAGAGCTCAGAGTCCAGAACTCTGCACTGAGTTTAGGGGCAGATTTAGGAAATTTGGGGCCCTAAGCAAATAAAAATGTTAATGTTTGTTCTAGGTTGTGTCCCTCTCTTCTGGTCCTTTTCTTCTTGTTTTCCTCTCTATGTTTTGTACTCAGCTGACCGGGTTAAACTGATCGGGTTAAACTGATCGGGTTAAACTGCTGTTCTGCAGAACAAAGAACCATCTAAACAAAATTGAAATAAAAAAATGGACCAAACTTTAAAAGAAATCCTCCTGATTTATTCTAATTTTTCATCATAGATGTGAAGTTCTCCATCAGAACCAATCAGAGGGAAGCAACAAAGGAAAACATCAGCAGGCGTTCGGTTAACCCCTTCATGAGAGGATCACAGAACAGCTAACGGCGGCCCGGTACCGTCTGCAACATTTCATATGTTCAGTTTAATCCTAATCTGTAAAAATACCGGGAAAAATGTAAAGCTGAACCAAATACAGAATATCTTTATGCTACTTCATGGATTTTTATTCAATAATTTACTAATTTCTTTTCATTTATTCAACCGTTGATTTGATACATTATTAATCTATTTATCTAAGTTTGTAATGAGATATTTGCAGTTATCTTTGTTCCATTTTCCGGTGAAATGGTTTCCTGCTCTGCAGACCCTCCTGCAGGTTCTGAAGCTTCCAGCTGCAGCCGAGCGTAAAAGCAGAAGTGAAACAGACTCTTCTTCAGTCTGAACGACAAAAGGCTTAACCTGGCAGGTTCTCCTCAGCGTCACGTAGGTGTCAACCACTTCCCGTGTTACAGCTGTCGGTCTGCTCCGAACGACGTTCGTTTGCTTTTTTCCGGTCGTATTTCTGATCAGAACAAAGTCGATTCCTGCGGATTCTTTCAAAGTTCAGCCGCTTTAGATCTGCTGTTTTATTCATCCTATTTTTCTCTGGTTTTCCCCTGAATAAAGAGCTTTATTCTGTTTTATTGATGTTCTATTGAGCAACATGTCATGACATGTTATGTTCTAATTCCTCAAAGCAAAACTGCTTAAACAAAAATATGAATGAAGTAAAGTAAGTTGAAATTACTTTTAAAACTCCAGCCAGACTGAGAGGTTCTGCTTTGAACCGACAGCAGGGCTGAAAGCAGAGGAGCTGCAGCCTCTCAGAGGAGATCCAAATATCTCTGCTCCAAATTTAGCCTGGGAGCATCGGGGGGGCAGAGAGGACACGCAGCTGCGTCTAAAATTACTCCACATGACGAAGCAGCGTCCATGACGCCGGCCTCACCACAGGGCCCGGCCGAGTTCTGCTCGGCCTGATGACTTCATCTGTCCAACAGATCAGGTTCTAAGCTTAAGGAAAATATCAGTAGGACAATAAATCCAACCTCCAACTGGTTCAAGAACGTCTTCTGGAAACTCTAGGTTGACTTTCTTTCTTTGCAAAAAAAAAAACAATCCACTGGACTTTCTTTTCCAAGTTTGAAGAGGTTTCACTTCCCATCCAGGAAGCTTTTTCAATTTAAAAAGTCAGAATTAGCATTAAAGCTTTATATAGTAGAAAACATGCAAATAGAACCAGAAGAACCGGTTCACCTCTTTAGGAATGGGAAGTTGTTTTGGGTTCTTTGTTAAGTGCTGGTTATCTGTTGCAGGTATGATGCAGATGTTTTTTGATTTATGCTCAATATTGAAGCGTGGTCTGCGCTATGTTATTCCACGCCACAACGCCAGAGGGCCAATCAGGAGCTAGCTTAGCTGTGGGTCTAGATACGGCCGAGGCGGTTACGGAAGTGGGGGCAGGTTTGTGCGACAACGGAGGGACATGAGGGTAAAAAAGAGCGGAGATTCAGGTGGGAAAAGGGTCCCAGCGTTCT
>NW_015152132.1:6713-8332 GCF_000732505.1 Cyprinodon variegatus | reverse complement strand
CCAACCAGAAGAATAGCAATGAAGTATTATGTGTTTTAGTGGCTGCTAGATTATATTCCAGACTCCAGCGTCTCTCTCTGTCAGACTTTCTGACCATATGAGCAGATAGAGATTTAAAAAAGGCTGGAAAACTCAAAGGCAGAGGGCTGGCAGTGCTTATGAACAACAGCTGGATTCATCTAGAACATGATTCTTCACTGCAGCCCAGATATGTAACTGTGTGCAAATGGTTGTCGTCGTTAACACGAGTACGGACTCGTGTCCTCGCCAAGTCTGTTCTAGAGAAGAAACCAGGAAAGTGTGAACTCTGGGAGAACGGGAGGAAGCAGCATAAAAATGGGTCAATTGGAACAGAAGCGTACTGATGACATCACCACAAGCTCAGCTCGTCTGGAGCTGCATTTCACCTCCTGTTATTAATAGTCTCTAGATAATAATAAATTATGACTTTTTTAATTTATTGGGGGAATAATAATTACCACAGTCAGGTAAACACAAATCAAATGAACAAAAAAAAAACCTCTATCAGATCCAGCGGTTCTGCTCGAGGCTCCGCCTCTTCTTATGATGTCAATATACGGCAGCTCCACTCGGACAAACTATTGCAACCGTTTCTTAGGGATCACATCTCTTCTGGAGTCTCAACATATTATTACATATATTTGCTATTATTTTACATTTCCTCTGCGATCTAAAGTAGACGAAAGTAGAAAACAATCATTTTCAGTCTTGAAGGAAAGTACTGCTTTCTAAGACAGACCGAACTCTGCCATTTAATAAGGTGTTAAAAAAAGTCTCAGATTATTATTATTATTTTTTTGAAGATCTGAGGACAGAAGAGGACAAATGGAACTGTTAGGAATCCAGTTTGTGTGGGTTGTGTTTTTGTTTGTTTTCCCTCCACCACCAGGTGGCGCCTGGTTCTCGTTGGCCTCCTCACAATGGTTGCCTCATTACCGGAGGACTCTTAAGCTGCTGACTGCCACTACCTCGACGCCAGAGTGTTTGCCAGTTTTGGGTACTCTAGCCAAGCTGAGTTTTTGTCACCCTGAGTCTTAACCTTGTAGGTTTTTGTCTTTGCCTCTCAGCAGGAAGTCATCCTGCAACCTGGATATTTTTGGACCTTCTCCCCCTGGTAGGATCGTCTGAGCTTCAAACTGAGCTGAGGATTCAAACAGGTGGTTTGGATCTACTTTTCCCCAAGGATTGTTTGGGCTTCACACTGAGCAGGGGATTCATCTCCACAAGAAACCGTTCAAGTACTAAAGGAAATCTAAGTGGCAGTCAGCTCCTCTGCTCCTCAAGGAAACACCTCAACCTGGGTAAACCCTGTCCGCCCTCCAACGAGCAAGTCAACTACTGGAACAATCCACACAACGACTGGATTCAAAGAAAGACACCTTTTCTGGAAACGTGAGTCCTGTTGCCTTTATTACCTTTTACCAATCGAAACACAAATTTCCCTCTGAGCCTGAACTAACCGCAGGATCTTCCCCTTCACTTTTCAGTCCCGGTTCGCCAGTGTTCAGAGCAGCACTGGACCCATCTCTACCAGTTCATAATAAACCTGTTAAACCTTTCCCTGGTCTCTCTGTTTGGTTTTCTGTATGTGGGTCAGA
>NW_015152132.1:4084-5479 GCF_000732505.1 Cyprinodon variegatus | reverse complement strand
AAAAAAAAAGAAAAAAAAAAGTAGTTTAGCTTAATGTGGTTAAAAGAGGCTAACCTGTTAGCTACTGAGCACAGCTAACCATAGCGCTACCCAGCTCTCCCCCTTTATATCATGGTCTAACAGTTACTTTGTTCAACATAAACAGATCATTTTTTTTAGTTTTGTTATCGATCAGGTAAAACTTCATTGATCGTTAGACACGCTAACGCTACAGATGCTACCGACTGAGCACTGAGCCTGGGTGATGTTATTATCGTTGTCTGGGCAACCACAATGTTTTACATAATGTGGAAACATTCAGCCGATCATGTAGCGTGACGCCACTGGCATGAAGGAGGACCCGAGCAGATCTGGGAGCTACAGCGGCTATGCAGAGAGATGGCTGCTGCAGACAGGCTAATGTACGCCCATCTGGAGTAGCCAGCGCTAACGTTAGCCCGTCTGCCAACCCTGGCTACTGCAGACGGGCTAACGTTAGTGGTGGCTACTCCAGATGGGCGTACATTAGCCTGTCTGCAGCAGACGGGCTAACATTAGCGCTGGCTGCAGTTAGCCTTGGAGCTACGCTGGTTGCCGCAGTCGTCTTCATTTAATCGGTAAATGGACCATATAGTGACGTTTAAAAGTATAATGTTCTCGCCTCAAATTATTTTAAAACGTACTTTTATTGAACAATAGCAACAGAAAAGAGAACTTTTAACTTAACACTCTGAGCTCTGTGAGCGCTAACCTGGAGGCTGTTGCTGCCGCAGTGCATGCTGGGACAGCTCTCAATCTCAATAACGGACAAGTCTGCTCTAATGCATGCTGGGTAAAGTGGGAGGAGCCAGAACAACATCTGGGGACCTTGTCTGTTTTCGGTCTGATATTCTTGTGAATTGGAACAGCACTAGAGCTCAGGCTGATGACGTTTCACGAGTACACGAGAACGCACAAGTACACGTGTTGAGAAAACGACCACAGTGTTCTGTTGGTAACTGTTTACACTCCACCTTCTGCCATTGCTCACACTGCATGTGATTTCATCTGTCCCGTTGTTGCTAAGCTACAAACACAACATCCAAATACATTTTTGACTAAACTGGTTGATTTTAAACAGGCCTCCCTCTCTGCTACACTGCTAACGTTTAAACAGATATCCCAACCTCCTCTGACCCAGACCTTCTCTGTTATCTTCCACCTCAGCATGGACCCTCCTACTTCTGTGTGTTCTCAGATGAAGCTGCTCCCCCTGCCTTTCACCTGTCTGTCTGTAGAAGTCAAGTAAAGAGGCAACTGGAGAGACTGAATGGTGATAAATCACCAGGTCCTGATTAGAGCATGACGGGCCTTGAAAGTCAGCCCGAAACCGACCCGAGTCCGAAAGAACCAGGCCCGTGCCCGGCCCGTTATGAT
>NW_015152132.1:0-1599 GCF_000732505.1 Cyprinodon variegatus | reverse complement strand
TGGATGGATGGTTCAATGGATGGATGTATGGATGGATTGATGGATGGATGGATGGTTCAATGGATGGATAGATGGATGGATGGATGAACGGATGGATGGACGGATGAAAAATGGAGGATGGATGATGGATGGATGCACTCAGCGCTGCTTAGATCCATCTGCTCATATAGCTGTTGTTCCCAGTGCATGCTGGGATATGGTGTTTTTAAACTGGTTTTATTTCTGCTGTTGCTGTGATCAGAGAGGCTGACAGGAGAACATGTCCTCCTGGCGTTCAGCAGAACCCTGAAGTTCCAGATGTTTATCAGAGAACTCGTCCTCATGGAGACGGACTGGTTTCCTCTCAGAGAGACAAACGTGTCTCAGCGTGTCCTCCCCCCTCTGATGGGACAGACATGAGGCGACCCGCCCTGCAAGATCAGCGTCCTGCTGCCAAAACAAACCCTCTGGGTCACGTGACTCTCAGAAGGCCTGTGATTGGATGAGGCTCTGAGGGCCTGATTGACAGGAAAACCTTGGTTCAGGCGGGATTCTGGATGAAAGCAGAAAAGTTGTGCTGCGCTCCATCAAGCTGACATCTGATCACGATCCGGGTTCTAACAGAACCCAGCTGTTTCCATGGTTCTGCTTGGCTGCACTCTGATCTGGTCGTCTCACCAGAACCAGTTCCTACCGACTGGGATCCTTTGGATCCAAATGGTTCTGACTTTACTGGAGATGGACCGCTGGGTTCAGATCTCCGAGTTCCGACCTGCAGAGTCGGTTTTCCAGAACACGTCCAGATCCTCTGACCCAAACTTTGTTCTCATCAGAGCAAAAAGTTCTGCAAAATCTGAGAGTTTAGAAAAAAAGGAGCGGAACCAAACCAGTGACCAGTTCACCAGGTTAGACCGAGTGGTACCGAAAGAGAAACCGGGCCCAGCGAGACCATAACCGGTCCTTAACAGAACCGGTTATGAGGCTTTGGACGTGATGAAGGAGCAGGAAACAGCAGAACCTTTTTTTAGATCCACATTATTGTAAACTGAACCAGTTTGACCAATCACAGCACAGACGACACAAGGTTCTCCATGGTAACCAAATGACTCCCATCAGAACCACAGCCAGGTTCTGATGGGAACTATTCTGATCCACGCATCTCTGGACTTAATGGAAGCAGAACTTTAACAGAACTAACAGATCCGAGTTAACGAGGTTCTGAACGGAACGGCGGAGCCACAACCTCTGCAGAGTAAACGGTTCTGCAGGTTTCTGGGTCCAGTTCTTCTAAAGCCTGAGATCCAATTGGTCTGAACGGAACCGCAGAGCCGTGGATCCGGTTCCTGATCTGGACTTTGATTCACAGAAACTCGGACCTTCAACCTGCAGGATCTCAGACAACCAGAACATCCAATAGAACCTTCACCGGGCCTGCTGAACCAAGCCAGAGTCAGTCTGGATCGTCAACTGAGAAGAAAGGAACGGGCCAACAGAACCGGGTCAACAGAACCGGGTCAACAGAACCGGGTCAGACGTCAGAACACCTGCAGCCAGAGACTGAGGAGCATTTAGAGCTGCAGGCATGAGACATTCTGCAGGGATGGAGGAGGATCCAAGAAT
>NW_015152131.1:89221-107572 GCF_000732505.1 Cyprinodon variegatus | reverse complement strand
GCTATTTTGTTTCATGGAAAACACTAGAAATTTCTGTTTATTAATTAATAAAGTCATACATATTTATCCTTTATTTTTATGTTTTGCAGGAGATTTTAATTATTTCGAATTTACAAATTTCTGTTCTGTACAAACACTGACTACTATGCACATAATTTTGCTTATACAGTATGTACAAGATTATTTTAATAGTGATCTTACCCCATAATAGAGTGTGGTGGAGGTTTTGCAGGTAGGTTTAAACTCTGTAGAATGAGACTGAGGTGGAGGTTTTGCCAGCAGATTTTCTTCTGCAGATGGAGACTAAGGCAGAGGATTTACAGGCAGGTTTGAACTTGGTAGATGTAGACTGAGTTGGAGATCTTGTAGGCTGGTTTAAACTCTGCATATCAAGACTGAGGCAGAGGTTTGGCAGGCTGGTTTAGCTCTGCAGATGGAGGTTGGTGGAGGTTTTGCAGGCTGGTTTAGCTCTGCAGATGGAGAGTGAGGTGGAGGTTTTGAAGCATGGCTTAAACTCTGCATATGGAGACTGAAACAAAGGTTTGGCAGGCTGGTTTAAACTGCAGATGGAGAGTGAGGTGGAGGTTTTGCAGGCTGGTTTAAACTCTGTAGATGGAGAACGGTTCCGAGGTTTTGCAAGCTGGTTTAATCTCTGCAGATGGAGAGTAAGGTGGATGTTTTGCAGGCTGGTTTAATTTCTGCAGATGGAGGTTGAGGCTGAGGTTTTGCAGCTGGTTTAAACACTGCAGATGAAGGTTGAGGTGGAGGTCTTGCAAGCTGGTTTAAATAATTGGAATTAGGTTATTTGTCTGAAATAGCAACAGATGAGATTCATCTGAAACACATTACTTTGGAGTTATTTCAACTCCAGAATATTTGAAAATGTATTTGTTTAGTTTTAACTGGCAAAATGTATGAAAGTAACCAAGGATGTACTGTAAATACTATCAAACATTTCAAAGCTTATCATCAGGGTACACAGGGATTAACTTAAACAACAGCATAGAAATATAAGAGCAAATATCTAGATTGTGCAACTGTGTAGAAGTAGTTGCATTATGCTACATGGAAGTGACAGAGTATNCTGGTTTAAACTGCAGATGGAGAGTGAGGTGGAGGTTTTGCAGGCTGGTTTAAACTCTGTAGATGGAGAACGGTTCCGAGGTTTTGCAAGCTGGTTTAATCTCTGCAGATGGAGAGTAAGGTGGATGTTTTGCAGGCTGGTTTAATTTCTGCAGATGGAGGTTGAGGCTGAGGTTTTGCAGCTGGTTTAAACACTGCAGATGAAGGTTGAGGTGGAGGTCTTGCAAGCTGGTTTAAATAATTGGAATTAGGTTATTTGTCTGAAATAGCAACAGATGAGATTCATCTGAAACACATTACTTTGGAGTTATTTCAACTCCAGAATATTTGAAAATGTATTTGTTTAGTTTTAACTGGCAAAATGTATGAAAGTAACCAAGGATGTACTGTAAATACTATCAAACATTTCAAAGCTTATCATCAGGGTACACAGGGATTAACTTAAACAACCTTATAGAACTGTATGGGCATATATGTGGATTTTTCTAGTTTGTGGAAGTGTTTGGATTTTGTTGCATTGTGGTGCCTGGGTGTTCCCTATTATGCATATTGTATTTTGTGCTCTTAAAAATCCAGTTTGTTAAGAGCTGTCAAGGCACTTCCTGCATAAAGAAAAAAAAAAACCAAAACAACCTTGTTCTGCCTTAAGGCTCTCTGTTCCAGGCTAACTTGCAGACCCAATAAAAAAAAAAAAAATGTGGAACTATGTTCTATCTCCATGCATTAGAATGGAACTTGCTACTACAGACAATGGGTTGGTAAAAATTATTTTGCAGGTCGTTTGTCAAACAGCACTTTCTGCCCTTGTCTCTTTGACCTCTAAAAGTACAAAGCCATATCGTATTGGGGTAATTGCTACTGTCGATGAGTATACTATACCATATTATACTGTGGAACCAATAATTCACAAATAATTTCATTTTGTGTAGGAAATTAAATAAAATATAAACAACTTTGTGATCAATATATCAAGGTTGGAAAGGTTGTATGCACAAACTAAAACAGCTTTCCTAAAGACATTTTTTGTAAATTTTTTATTTTTCCATTGCTTTTGGGAGGTTTTACATTTTTTTCTTATTAAGACCTGTTTTTCATGAGCAATCAGCATTATATTTTAAAGCTGAATTAGTGAGATTCAACTGAGATTTTCAGCCCACAGTTTTGACAATCCATTTTTAACAAATCACCTACAAATGCTGAGAAGAAGAATCTGATTTTTTTAATTTTGCAACATACATACTGTAATGTTCATCCTGTCTTTTCCAGTCTGTGTTTAAAAAGATGTTAAACTCCACAGTTTCTCATTTAGGAGTGTTTCCATTACAGCAGTGGATGATACACATTGTTTGTTGAAGAGAAATGAAAAGAGGAAAAGCAATAAATCATGAAAGTAGTTCTGAGCAACAACGACCACCTGACTTAAGGTGTTGCCTCTAAAAATGACGTGCTGCCTCTAAAAGATAGAAGGTGCCAGATTTCCCAGATGCAGGCCTCTTGGTCTCACATTTATTAGAAGAGCATTTGTGAAGCAAATCAAATCCACACGCACATCTTCATCTTGGGCAAGGTGGTTGCTGATGTTTGGTATTTGTATGATGAAAAACTGCTGGGGTAGACAGACCTTTATGGAGGGAAGGAAAAACCGCCTTAAGGTGACGTAAAAAGGGAGCGGTGCGGATGCTACGAAGTGTTTAGACTTTTACCTTCCAATTACCTTGTTTAGACCAAGCTTGAGGTTCTCCAGTTCACTTGTGTCTCTTTGTGGACCTTGATTTCTTCCATGTAAGCCAATAACTGCACAACCACACCTAAAATACAAAATGTTTCTCTTACAGTTAACTGACAAAAAGGCCCTTGGCAGTTTTTGTCACCTTATTATAAATTATTTGCTCCCATTTCTTTCTTTGAATCTGTTGTATTTTCAAAGATATCCTACAGAGGTTCTTAAATATTTTAGTTTTCACAATGTTACATATATGCATACATTTAAACCTACAAGGAAGCTATGAATTGTGACAAAACAATTAGATCCTTTATAGTAAAAAGTGAAAAGGAATGGTGAGAGTACAGTCTCCTGTGGTGATCATGTACTTCTGACTACTTAATTAGACAGTTGACCCTAACCGGAGTTTCTCACAAACTAAGTCAGTCTGAATGGTGTTAAATGCACTGGAAAAATCAAAGAAAATGATCCTCACAGTGCTGACTCCCTTGTTAAAATTACAGTGGATTTATTGAAGCAAGTGTATGATGGCATCTTCAACTCCAACTCCATGGCGATAAGCAAACAGAAGAACATCCTGATGACTGCTTATTCGTTTGCTGAGGTGAACGGACAGTAATCCCTTTAGTACCTTCATGATGTCAGGGCAGCAGGGTATAGTCATGTTGCAGTGAGCTTGGCACAGACATTTTTCTATTTATGCTCAAGTTTGAAGCGTGGTCTGTGCCACGCCACAATGCAGGAGGGACAATCAGGAACTAGCAGTGGGTCTAGATACGGCCGAGGCAGTAAGGAAGTGGGGGTTTGTCTGACAATGGAGGGACATTAGGGCGAAAAAGACCAGGGATCCAGGTGGAAAAAGGGTCCCAGCATTCTCGTACACCTCTATATCTGTACAGAAGTTGGTATAGTCAGTCAAACAGTCATTGCATTGATGTCCTCTCCATGTGGCTGACACAATGCATCCCACTCTGTAGCCTCAAAACAACTTTGTGGGGCTTCTTCAGTCTTCTCTTTTTTTTTTACTTTTTTTTTTATGCAAGTTGTCTCTCTCTTATAACCTGCATATTTTTCTGCAGGTTGTCTCTCTTATAAAGTGGCTTATACTCTGAGCAGAGGAAAAAAAAGATTTGGATCTGATTTCCCAAGCAGAAGTCTTACTTTAGACATGTATGAGTCATTGACATTTGAATAAAACAAATCCAAAGTTTTGTTTTCCCTGGTACAGCAGCTGACAAACTGTTAGAACGTTGGCGGTGTAGCATAGGGAAAGTGTGATTAAAATCCCCAGTTATTGCCACAAATGCATTTGGCTGTTGTGTCCATATATTAACAACAGAACTGATTAGCTCACATGCACTGACAGCAATGGCCGAAGGGAATGTAAATGGTTACTAACAGAACACTAGTGAACTCAATGGGTAAATAATATGGCCAGAGACCAACCCACAACATTTCAATATCTTGGTTGCACTGACGAATCTTCGCTGTAACATGTACTGGATGACACCACCTGTTGTCCACAAGCTCTGCCAACCCTCCATCTTTGAATTTTCCAGTCTATTTAAATCTCTGTTCATATGTTCAGATAGCCTGGCAGGGAGTAGGCTGGAGTCTGAGATATGATCCTGCAGCCATGTTTCAGTAAAACCCACAATGTTTCATTGCTGATATTTTAGGTTGGTTGTTTTAGCGCTTTAAGATCTTCTAACTTTCCTAAAGATCTCATATTGCTCATGATGGCTGATGGAAGAGATTACTTAAATTTGTGTTTCCTCTCTTATCTCCTGGCTCCTGCTCTACATCCCTGGTGTAGTTCTTTATTATTTCAGCTTTCGAGATGTTAATTAGCTGCTCCCAGGTCTAAAAAGTGTTGCTATGATTGCTGTGGTTATGCATCATACATCAACAATTATTCAAAAGGGGAAAAAAATCAGTAACAGTACTTCGGGTTTCACAGCATTCAACAACAGAAGAAAAAAATCATCCAGAAACATAAACTCCGATCCACAAACGAAGAAACTAAAGTTCTCCTAAAATGGAATATCAGAGTCAAGCTAGCAGAACAACTGCAACGTGGAGCCACCTTAAGAAGGGCAATTCTAGAATGAGCACTGTGGACAGACCCATCAAACGGCCTTAGTGTAGAGCCACTGCTTTTCCACATTTAAAGGAGTCTTCCATGGTAGTTCATCTATATAAGCTGCATCCTTGATGTCTCCCTTCAGATATTTTTCAAGCATATCCCTGTTACAGCAGACTATTTTTTAGATCCAGAACTTTCTGCAGAAACAATGTATCTCTCTCCTTTAAGCATCTTGCGATCAAAATAAATGAGTTGTCAATGCACCAGGACTGATCTTAGATAGGCAGCAGGTAATGAATGGAATAAGTGCTGCTGTTTTAGTAGCCTTCCATATGTTTGGTGTTTAGATATACAGTACTGTAGCTAATCAGACCAACAGCCCAAAAGAGAAATTAAGGTGGGATTTGAGTTGAATTTAGCTATGATCTGCTAGGCCATCTTTAGACCTGATCTGAGAAGCTTTTGGTCACTTTAGTAACAGTATTAGAATAAAAGAATCCTTACTTGACTAAAAGTGACCAAAGAGTTGTTTACCTACAGGTCTCACCTCCTTCTGGTTTTAGATGTTCTTTGGAAAATCAAAGGCCAATAAAAGGTACAGTATAAAAAAAAAAAAAAATAAAAAAAGTTTTTTCTTGCACTGATGGACACTGACTTAATAAGTTCCCCAAATATAAATTTTTTGCTTTTTGGACTAGATTGGACATGCAACTTACATGCTGTTTTTTAAAAGGCATTCTTTGATGTTTGAACATTTAGAACTTCGTCCACAGAAGTCGGTGTTACCCAGGAAGCTGTACTTTTCCACAGGTTTGATAAGAAAACCTCCAGCGACAGCTTGTTGACTTCCCTACTTTACCTTGTTATCCACCTTCAAAAGGGAGCATGTTTGCTCTACATCAATGAAAACTGCATGTTTGATATGTAAACAGAATAAAAATGCATCATTAATTTAGTGTGAAAGCTCTGAAGAGCTCCAGAACATTCCAGTTAATAAGTAATGAGATCTGAAGAGAAGAGAGACCTATTTGGCAGCTTTGGTCAAAGTAAATGTTTGGTTTCTCGCCTTCATTGTTAAACACTTTTACGCATGTTGATCAGATGTTTCTCCCAACAGAAAGTGCTTTTTATACAGGTGAAAGTTCAGATACAAATCGAGTTAGAGAAAACATTTGAATAAAATGTAGAGCAATATTTCAAAACAAGATCTTATGATCAGACTCCGAGAGTCCTTGAAATGGACCCTAAAGATAACATAAAGGATCACATTGCAGATTGTGCAATTTTAAGAGTTAAACTAAGGCAGGTCAGGTAATGAGGGTGAGAAGCACAATGGCATGAAATAAGAAAAATCTGTCCCTAAACTGATAAACCCATCCAGTAAATATACTGGAAGGAGTGATTGCTTCCTGGAAATAAGTGGCAAAGACATAAATTCTCTCAGATTTTTGGATATGTTTATATAAAACATGTTCTGGACCAGATGGAAAATTTAGTAATTTTCTTTTTTGTTGTTGCTAAAAAAGTAGTAATTTTCAAAGAACTTTATTATTTAATTTGTAATTGATTCACCATCACATGTATTATTTAACAATAAGATAATGGTGAAATGTAAAAGAAATAAAAGAAAAAAATGTAAACAATAATGTCAGATTATATACCGTTTCATCATTGCAGCTATAAATAACTTAACAATCAAAAATTGAAAGTAGAAATACAATGAAGGTTGTATTAATAGGTGTGATTAAAATGTTTAAGACATGCTCATAAAAAAGGATGGAGAGAAAAATAAAATACCAGCACCAGTTTGGCTATTCTAATTGAGCAAAACACTGATTAGTTACAGTGGGTTATATAACCAGATCACAGTAAAAAAAAACTCTTGTTCAAGCAAACTAATTTGGCACGACTCAAGAACTAGAGGGAGGAATGCAGCCTTGTGCAAAGTCCTGGCTTCAGAAAGCAGCTGGATAGCTTGCTCTGCAGGAATAAGTCATTGAGGATATACTTTAGAAGAGAGTGCAGATCGGTTACAGTATGTTTGGACAAAATATGTTCTCAGTACTTAGAGCAGCTCGTCTGGAAACCACCATCAAGTCATGCTCAAATGTTATGAGATCATATTCTGTGGCCATTCAGATTTTTGATATGAACTTGAACTGAAGCTTCTGACCCATATCTACATGATTTCATGGGCAGCACATGATTGACTGATTGGATAATTGCATGGATAAGCAGAGCTGCAGGTGTTCCTAATAAAATCCCTGGTTTGTGTGAGAAGGATTATTAACCTCCTCATCATGGTGTTGTTTAGAGGACCCCTGAGGAGTAAATATCAGCTGAAGGTGATAGAGGGTTAATACCTCTATAAGTAAACACAGGTTAAAGTTGTTGCTGTCACTATGGTTAAGACATCCTGTGAGGCCTTATCTCTGATGGTGACCGTCTCCCCAACCCGCCGGCTAAGCTCGACATTTCAACATGTGCTCCATCACTGTCTCTGTGTTTGCTTTCCTGAGAAGAACAGCCAACTAGAGACGATGACATGGCTTATTTGTGTCTATAGTGGTGGAGCTAGGGGGACACAATGAGGTATGCTGATAGATTTTGAATGCTGTGGATTTTTAACCGATAAATGCGGTATGTTAGGAGCTTGTGTTTAAAACTCATTTCAACTCTAAGGGCACTTTAATGACCAGCATGGGATTCTGTGAGGATCGCTGTTTCTTATTGTCAATTTCTGCACTATAATAGTTGGAGTCAGCTTATTTACGAGAAATAGAAAAACATCATTCAGGACAGATTAAAACATTGCTTCCCTCAGAATTTTAAACTCACTGACATGTTTTAACTTTTTCACAGTCAATAAACTCATTTTTTCATATATTTCATCTCCTGAAAACGAGAAATGCCCTGCAGTGTTTAAACTTTCTTTTCCTTTTTGATATGATTTAACTGAATAAAATGTCCCACAGCACCAAACCACTTTCCACATGTGTACGTTGCGCTGAGATGTTCCAGTAGTCTTACTATCCTTCTGTGCTGTAAATGGGTATGACTAATCCGCTTATAGACTGACTATGTTTGTTTTGCTTTGTGTTTTAATCCACTCCAAACCTTGGAGCTGTAAAGGGGAACACTACACAGGTTTCCAGATAAACTGGCAACAAGAAACACATGGAAGGGGTTCATGAAGGGGACTGGGAAAGACTAGAATAATGTAGTACTAGCTATACTGTAAATATCTACGGTATTGGGGACTAATAGCTACCAAATGGAGACAGTATCCAATACAGGAGGAAAGAGGAATCACCAGTAGACAGATTTGCTGCGAGTCTAATGAACCAGTAAATCCAATCAATTATATTGTATTAATTACTCCACAAAGAGCAAGGTGCATTAATCTGAGTGAATGAAAGTTTGATGGCAGGATGTGCAGCTACACAATAAATGTTCTTCTACTTCTTTTCATTTAAATACAGGACTTTATATCAGTTCGCCATAGTGTATTTCAATCTTTTAATTATAGGATTTGGCATGGGTTAATTATTTGGGTGCCCACATTTGGTTCATTTAAATTAATACACTTTTCATTTGTGTTGCCAGCTCCTGGGAGGCTGCTTTGGGCGTGTCCTGCGAAGAAAGAGGGTCCCGGGTGCAAAAAATCTCCTCAATGGCACTTAGACTTAATTGGACTCTTCCGCTTGTTATAGAAGGGAAGCAGGAACAGTTCAGGTTTAATTATATTGTTAGGTTTTTTTTTAATAAATAAAATTATAGAGTTTAGTTATGTCTCTCATAGGTTTGACGTAGCTTTATTTGGGTAGATCTATGTAATGTTTCTTCTTGTCTCACAATGGCCTGATTAGCCAGTATATGTTCCATGTTGGTCAGTTTTTTAGGGAAGTTAGCACTTCATTTGAATGTGTTAAGTTTGGTTTTGACCTAATTTTCTTCTTTTTTTTTGGGCCCAGATGAATGTTTAGAGTTCAGATTTTTAATTTTTCTGTAAATAAGCTAGTTCCTACATTTTCTCAAACTTCCCTTTGCCTCTTTATTAGTCCTTTATTTAGTCCTGCACAATTTACAAAAGTAAAGCCAGTTTATGCAAGTTGTATGATGCTAAGTAACTATAAGCTGATTCGTCCTACAACCAAATGAAGCAATCTTGGCAGAAGACATTTTTTTAGTAATACAATTAAATCTCCACCAGTTTATATTCTGAAGACAAACCTTAGCATCCATGTTTGCATCTGTCATGGCTAGTTGGTTGTATTCTGATTTAAACATTTCTTAACACCATCCACCTGTGCTATCTAAAACCTATCATCCTTGTATTCTTAGAATGATGGTATTTCTGAGAGAAAAACAAAAAAAGTTAAACAGACTGGATGATTTTTTTCATTTTTGCTATTTTATTTAAAAATATGCTATAGATTAAAAAAGATCAACTAAACTCACACCCTTGTGTTGATCTCAGCAAAATAAGGAGCAGGCATATCCATAAACAAGACAAGGGAGTGTAGACTGTGATTATTAAACGGAGACAGGCAAATCTGTCAACACTTATTAGCATTGCATCAAGTCTCCTCTTGTTGTTCCTAGCTTTTCTGGAATTAATTAGAAGTTTTAATGACTGGTCCATCCAAACTATGGGAACTTTGAAAATGTCCTTGAGATGTCTTGATGTATTGTTTGAGATGTCCAGCTGCCATTAAGATATGACCTTGGGTAACATCCACATAAATGCAATACACCCACATGTTTACTGGCAGCAAACTGCAGAATAATAAAGTCATCAGTTTGTATGGATGTTTGGAACGATCATCCATATCTCAACACTGACTTAAACCATAATTTGTCTACCACAGGGGACACAGGGGTTTGTTTCCTGTTTATGACCACTGTTTCCATTGTTATCACTGGTTTGGTATTGCGATTTTATAGTTAATCAAACCAAATTATCATATTGTTTGACAGGAGGAAAATATTGGCCTCTTAGCTTTATACATACAGAGAGAAAAGACTCAAACAAAGTATTTTATTGTTCCTGAAAAATCTTCCAAAATCTACATGGATGGGTTTTCCTGAGTAGGATTTGACTATCTCTAATTCTTTTAAAGCTATTTGCAGCATTTAGTCCAAAACACTGAAGTTATAAGTAACCAATAAATGGAAGCAGGAACTTCTTGGTGGTTTTGCTTCAGTTTAAATCCTGAAAAAAAGACTAATGGAGGATTTGGTTTATTTACCCAGTCGATCCAGGTCAAAGGTCTGTGGAAGACCGATCCCCTCAAGTGCTAATTTCACAAGAATCATGCCTAAATCTGCACACAAGTGGACAAGAAAGCAAATGCCCAGAGACTAATGACACCTCTGAGGGACTATTGGAAGTTCAGTCCTGCAGCTACCACTCCCAAACAGGGCTGCTGGATTTCTATACTCACACAGTGGAGCTTATCATGTTCAACACATACTGACTTCAGGCCTGGAACACGGCCTTTCCCATCAACTAGGTGAATAATTTTCCTCATTTAGAGCACAGTAACTGTGTGCTTAACGATAAGGAAAGGTTTATACTCTAGTTTCTTATCAGTGCCTCACTCTGTTACAAACTATAAAGATTAAAACCAAATGAATGTTTTCTTCTACAAAAAAAGAAAAATACAGAGTTTTCAGATAAATGGCCAATTTCAAAAAGGCATATGGTTTTTCCACTTTTAAGGATCACATCAAACCATAAAAAAATAATTTGGACTTATTTTATGGAAAAGAAAAATAATCTGAGTTTTAATGTGCAGATAATTTAGCTGAGAACATAAAATACTTAATGCTTGAAAAGTTCAGGTCAGGCAACTGGATGTAAAGTTTTCTAGAGGACATTTCTCCTCTCATCCAAGAGGCTTCTTAAGTTCTAACTAGTGGCAGGGAGCACTGAGATGAATATGCTGTAGGAGGAAGAAAATATTTAGGGGGAAAAAACAAAAGGTGGCTCTTTCTTTCACCTAAATCTTTTGACTAAGAATTTTCATAGATAAATACTTCATAAACTAACAGGTATTGAAGGGGGAATCTTAAAAAAAAAAAAAAAAAACTTTATTCCGTTTGCTTAAGTTCAAACGAAAGACCATAAGCACACAGCATCTGTGAGTACCTAACTCAAAAGCTGTCTTGTGAAGTCTACTGATGTTGATTGATAATAAACAGCTTAATGAAGACAAAAGATCACAGAAGGCAGTCCAAGCATATAGTTGTAAAGAAGTTTAAATATCTAACAGAGTGGCATTCAAAACCATAAGCTGTGGCAAGTTTATGATAGAACTGCAAACCACCATTAATATAAGTATATACATAACCTAACAAACCTCATATGGATAGCATCAATCGAAGAGGTGTTGTGCTCATAATAGTTCTTGAGGAGCTGCATTGGTCCAAAACTACATTGGTCTTCATGAAAGAGACTCAATAAAATCCATTGTAAAAAAAAAAAAGACAGCATGGTGGCCCTCAACGATGTCATCAGATGTGGAGTTGGAGCCGGACCTAAGCAGAGACAAGAACTTAGAAGTAGTAAGTGGTGATACAGAGGGTTTAATATAAATAATAACGGGAGTGTTGGCCTAGTGCACAGGTGTCAAAGTGGTTCTAGAAAGGGCCGTGTTGGTGCAGATTTTCTTTCCAACCAAGCAATAGCACACCAGACTCCAGTTATATCATCAAGTGATCATGTTCAGATTGGACTTAGAGAGGTGCGCTTGTGCACTGAGAAGGTTGCAAGGCCCCGATTCGATCCCCACAGCCTGCACTCTGGGTCTCTGAGCAAGCCCCTTAACCCCACACTGCTCCCCGTGCGCTGCGCAGGAGCAGGCACTGCTCCCCAAGGGGATGGGTTAAATGCAGAGGTACATTTTTCCAGTGTGAGATCAACATAGATCAATTATTATTGTTATCATAAAAAGATCAAAGTGATTTTTCAGGAGTGAGGTGTATAGTACATGGAACCAGGCTTAGTGCAGAAAAAACAACAGAAAACAAACCAATGGAACTTAAGTGCTGAGGAGGAGTGAGGAATGACATTGAAACCAGGTACGTCCAATCGGTGGAATGCTGAACAGCTGTGGTAGAGAGCAGAGCAGGGACCAGAGAGGATATGATTAATTAACAACCAGAAGACCACAGAAACTAAGAACCGAGCAGAAAAATACCGCAGAAAAAATAACACAAGGAATAAGATGTAGCAAAGAAACTGAACAAAAAATAAATCCATTGATATAGAAAACCCTAATAACTGTAACAGGAACAGACCAAATACAAACAATACAAAAAGCAGTGGATCATTTCAAAAAGAAGAAAAAGTCTTACCAATTATGACAAAATGACCTTCAGTAAGTCTGAAGGTCACTGTTCAAACTAATTTAAAGGATCTCACGCAATTTATGGTAAAGGGAAGATGTCTTGATAATGACTTTATTTATTTTGATATATATATATTGCCTGCATGGTTTTAAATTTAGAGCTAAATAAACATTACATTTATACATAGGAAAAAATAAAAAAAGGAAATTTTGTTAAACTATTTATTTTACTAAACAAAAAGTAAATATTTTGAAACTACATTAATTACGGTATTAATTTTTTAATCAGGTACAAAGCTCTCGTTTTTTTTTTTATATCTGTCAGCACATTAAAAATATATATTTTCTTTAATAGTCGGTCTTTTAAGTTTTTTTTTTTTAAACATACCCTTTATTTAGAGGGCTTGTTTTTATAAAATCCCTAACTTACTATTACTTATTTTACCTTGAAAATCTTGCTTTGTTTTTTATTCTTAAATCAAAAGGGAGCAGCCCCATTCTGACATATTTGAATTTAGTTTAATGATAAAAACCTGACATTATTGAAGATAATCTTATCCAATACGGCTTTGTTTTAAGTTGTTTTAATACAAAATGTCCAACCAAATTAAATCTTATGAGCTGATAGCATGATGAAATCAGGAGGTGTGAAGCTGAGTCTGTGTTTTTCAGAACTTAACTCTCAGATTTATGTAAATATCCGCTTGAATGATCCAAAATCTGTTGAAATCAATATGTTGTTAGTTTGCAGGAAGCCTCTGGAGGTGTTAAATGGTCTTATGACGACCTGCTGACCTGGCTAATTGTGCGCTATAAAGGATGGTTTAAGACAAACATTACCCCCTTAGGAGCTTCTAATTTTGACAAGCACAGCAGACCACATGTGAGGTATTTATTTCAATTTTCATTTAATGTTAATGCAGCCAAAAAATCCTAACAATTTGAAAAGCAATCTTCCCAAGCTCTTGTTTGGCAGAGGCCTTTAAAGTGTGGAAATCAGCCTCCCCAAACATGTGAGCCCACAAGAGTGTTTTTGTAACAATTTCTTCTCTTAGCAACGTCCCGGACTTGGCCGGCCCATTTCGATGCACACTCACAGATGCAAAAAGGGAAGCTTCTCAGTCCGCCATCAATCATGCTGCTTTGCAGAAAACAATTACAAGTGAGTGTGCACGGTTCAAACATGTAGTGCAAAAACAAATATTTAGTGTTACAGAGCAAAAACTTTTATAATAGTTATCTTATGTCAAGTGCCGTGAACAATCAAGGGAAGACTTAATCATTTTAGCTTTAAAGATAAACCTGTTACAGCCTGTGGTGTTCAAGTTGATAATCTATCTGGAAAGCAAAAAACAAAAACAAAACAAAACACAAAAAAGCCTTTAAAAATACAATTGGAACTTAAATAAATGGAAAATATCTGGAATTACATTCAGGTCAACGAAGAGACAAGTGCAAAATGAATGTATAAGCTTTTTAATATGTACAATTTATTTTTGTAAATGTATCATAGGTGCTAGCTACAGAAAAAAAGCCATACTTCAGGTTTTATATTAAATACCGAAAATGATTTACTTTGTAGATTGAAGTAGTACTTTTCCATGATGTACTGAGAATATCTGATTGACTATTAATTTTTTCATATCTTACACTCTTGTATGTAGTGTGATGGCATCACTATTTAACTTGGAAATTAGCAGTAAAGGTGTGTCTCTGAAAGAGGAATGTTGCAATACAGAGGGATTCATATTTTGTCCTAAGTGTTGTTTTCGATGGGTATATTTATGCTGGTGCACCAGTCAAACAATGCAGTCCAAACAATCAATAATGAAGAGAAAACATTACAAACCAGAATTTACAAAAGGAATTAACACAGAGTGCAGCCAAGTGGCTCAACATTTTTAGTCTGTCCTAACTGAGCAGTAGCATGTCTCCACTTGTATTAGTAAATTAACTCTTCTGTTATTTGAACTTGAACTGGGTGTACAAGTTTGAATTTATTGAGGATTTTACATTGTTTACATTGGCTTAAATGAATTCTCTGCTACTGATTTTTGGGTCAGTTTCTCTTGGCAAGGTCCACATTTACCCTTCAATTTTTTTATCTATCTTTAAGCTTTTTGGTTTCCTTTGTTGTCTGTTGGTGTTCTGGTTTAAGTTGTTTATAGCTATTCAGATTTTTTGGTTTCTTGTGTCGGCTTCGAGGTGAGTGGTTTTGGCTGCTTAGTGCTATGGTGATTTCTTGTTTAATTACGTTTTCCTTACGTTTTCGTGTTCTACAGCTGTAATTTTCGCATAGCATGTATTTAAAGGTTTGTTATCGACTTTTAGTCGGTCAGTTTTATTGATTTTTTCCTTTCTTTTAGCAAAGGTAAAAACAAATAAAATAGGATAAAGAACACAAAATTTGATTAAAAAAACATTATAATAATTCTATAAAAACACTAAGTCCTTCAAGAGGCATTAGTTTAATGCCTCTTGAAGGACTGAGTGTTTATTCCTCATAACTCTAATGGCAGCCTGGGACTAAAGATCCTCTGTATCTCTCCATTCTCATAGAGATCAGTGGCTGCTTTCCTGAGCCACCATAGGGCTGTGCAAGGGATGGCTCCCATTGGCCCTTATGGACTTCATCATTGCCCTAGTCATTTTGTCACCCAGTTCCTCAAAAGGGACTGCTTCCCTCCCCATTACTGCTGCACACCTCCTAATGAACTTATCTATTCTGCGCCTGTCCCTTCTAGTAATGCTGTTTCCTTAGCAGACAACCCTAAATAGAACAGCGCTGGCCCCAACTGAGTGATAAAAGATGAAAAGCATATCCCTACACTCATCAAGCAACGTTAGTCGTCTGAGGAAGTAGAGTCTGCTTGCCCCTTTTGCCCCTTCGATCATAATGTATTTCCAAATAAGAGAAAAAACCCAAACATTTAAGCAGAGAGCCAATTTAAGCGTGAACGTTTTTTTTTATGTTCTAAGAGTTCAGAGAGTCAACTAAACATAGCTTTAGAGGCTGACTGTTCTCTAATGTAGGTGCCACAGAATGTATTGGGAGAGTTTAATGTTTAGAACAACATCTCTAAAGACTTTGGAAAAGGTTCAACCGCTCATAAGTTTCCTCCTGAATTTTTCATAATTTCTTATGAACACTAATAGAAAAATCGATAATAGAAGTCAAACGCTGATATTTGTTCACCTGACCTCAGAACTACGTAAAAAGCTTGAGTAACTCCAAGTGTTGTTTTCAACTTAAAGGTATTTTATCTATACAGATTTTAAGATAGAATTGGGTTTTTAAATGATTTTGCAACAAAACATGTTGTCCACATGACCTATGTGGTGTTTCATTATGGTTTCCATGGTTACATCACCTCCTGAAATGGTTCCCTCACCCCATCCTGGCTCTAAACTCTTTGATTAAGTTTCATATGGAAGGGGGTGGGGTAATAGAAGGGGAATCACTTCTCATCTGAAAGTGTAATAAATCACAGACTAAAGGATTTCATACCTTCCAAATCAGGGTTGGGCTGTGTCCCGTTTGGATTTTTCCTCACTTACTAGTGCTTTTTCTTGATCGGTTAAAAACCCTAATCTACTTTGCTCTCCTAAATAAATTCATGCTGTCAATTTACCTCTTTGGTTATCCAACAGGGAAATTTTTGAGTCCCTTCCATTCATCTACCAGCTCTCTGCCTTTTAGATGTCAGCATCTTGAAATCCTTTCCCATAATTCACAGTTTGACAGTTTTTACTAATTTCGTACATGTGGGAAGTACAAAGAAAACAAGATGTCATTGATGTTGCCTGCCTTTCATTAGAGATCCGTACCAGCAGCAGAAGCAAACGGTTCTGCTCTAAAGAAAACCGTCTAAATTACGAACATCCGTCAAAGTGTCATTTACCCCGTTAATGTCAGCTAATGACGGGAGCTGTGTGCTAAGAAAAGCTCTCCTTGTCTGCTCAGCTAAGACTCTGCTGAGTAATGACAAGTTATGCAGCCGGGCTCAAGTGTGTGTGCTCAACGACGAATAAAACGTTCGACAATTAGGGGGGCTGATTGCAGTCTCAAACCTTGCCAAGCAGTAATTTCCATTGTTAATAACCAAAAGAAAATATTTATGTCTGATGCTGAAAATTGTTTTGCTTGTAGCTGCAGTGGCTGTCAGCCATGTGAGGCATTTCATCATAATTAGCTGGAAAAACATCATATTTACGGAGAGCAGAGGTACGCACAACTGCAGTGACATATTTTTTCAATTAGGTAGCGTTTTATGACCCCCCTTAGAAAAATAAAACTCCTTGTAGCAATCCAAAACACATTCCATGTCAAACTGCAAACATATAGGACCAAATTCCAACTGCTGACATATTAGTGCCCGCACAAGCAGTCACACAGAACAGCAGAACACTGAACCTCATCGTTTCTTAATGTTCATGAGAAACTACAGGCGCTGTGGTGTTTTTGTTTAATTAGTCTTTGTCCAGATCTTTTCCATCCTGGTACTGGTTCCCAGAGTTCCACAGGTTTAAAGTTAAACCCCAAATTATTTATACTTTCAAATACTTTTTTAGTCTGCTTCTGATAGGAGGTGAGACAGCACTGTAAAAGAAGTATCCTTCTTCATAGGGTCTCCAAGCTAATTGGGGTCTCCGGTTGAGAAACTTTAATTACGGTCATTAGAAAATGTATTCTTAAAGGTACAGAGGATGATCTTTTATTTCAGGGTGGATCATCTAAATAAGTGGTCCTTCTAATTGTCAATCATTTTGGTGATGTTTATGTAAGGCCGTCCTAAGTGATCGCCCTGTTAGCCATTGTCTTCTGTGCATGCGCTTTTTTAGGCGTATACGTGTGGTGAGCTACGGTTTCAGACAGTCATTGAAGCTCACCTTTCTTACCACGGTTCTTTGAAAATGGCCGAGAGTCATGAGAGAAAAACTGTCTATGAAGTGTATGAGAAGAAAAGAAAGGCCTCAGAAGAGGCAGATATACGACGGAATGCCTTGCACGGAGAGCTGTCCTATCCAGGCATTATTGGATTTGCTGTCACAGAGGTCACCATAGGGTGCCACTACCCGACAGCGGCGACTAATAACAAAGATGGTGCAGGCACCACACGGAGGAAGAGAATTTACGTGACCAACACGGAGCAAAAAGCAGTAATTATCTGTTGAACGTTCAGTAACTTAAGTTTGCTATAAAGTCCACTATATAGTCCCCGCTGTATGTGGACACAGGAAGCTTGTATAAGCTATGAGAACAGCAAATTCTAAACAGAGCATGCACAAGGAGGAATGGGCTGAGCTCATGCATGATCTTGCATGCACGTTTTTTCTTATAGTGGAGAGGGCGGGTCTTTTAAAAAATGTGCGAAAATCCTCCACAATACCTTTAAAATTGTATTCCTTTTAGGGCTGAAACTAACTATTTTTTCGATTAATCGATTAATAATCAGCTAGGAAAAGGTTCCTTAAAGAAGACTTGTTGCAAAATTAAACCAAGTGAAAATAATGCTTTTCCACTTGAGGACTGCTGGACAAAGCATATTGACAGATAAAAAAGACTTTTATTTTTGAGTGCAAGAAAAAAATATTTTTTTCTTTTACAATTTCAGTATAATTTCTGCTCAAGGTGGGTTGTTCTGCCAGCTGAATACACATTTTAGAGTCTCTACACTCCAGTTAAAGATTACTTGATTACTAAATTACTTGACAATGGTTTCAATAATCAATTAATGATGATTAATCAGATTAAATGTTTCAGCCCTAATTCATTTAAACCTAAATCTATCAAGGGTATATATATTTATGGGCTTAACACTAGCTGGATGGACAATACATTCCACCAAGTAAAAGACGCCCTGTTATTTCTACCGTGCTACCAGAAAGGTTAATCACCAGAAGACAAGCTGAAAAGAAGATGCAGGTTCAGGTATAGTGGAATTCAACAAAGTTAAATATAAAGGACAAGTTTCTAAAATGGTAATGCAATCTGAACATATGTATTATTTAGAGGTCAATGTTTGACCAATATACACTCACCGGCCACTTTATTAGGTACCCCATGCTAGTAACGGGTTGGACCCCCTTTTGCCTTCAGAACT
>NW_015152131.1:80989-88345 GCF_000732505.1 Cyprinodon variegatus | reverse complement strand
AAAAAATCAAAAATGCTAATACTAAACTGTTTCCAATGGAACAGACAAAAGGCCATGGTGTGAATCATTGTTTTACCGATAATCAAACTTCACATTCATTAAGAGCAGGCTGAGTAGTGGGGAACCACATCTTTAGCCTTAGGGGGATTCAAAGGAGCTCATGGTGGTTGATTTTGCCTTCCCACATGTGTTTACAATCTTGTCCCTCAGCTCCTTCAGACTGAGGTTTCTGTATCACCAAAAATGCATATAATTTCTTTACACAAAGTCAAGCTTGTTCTCAGTGAAGGCTGGATTCTGTGCTGCAACTCATCGCTGATCATCTTTGGGTTTTTATTGGTTAGGATCACAGGGCATAGTTGAGTGCCCATCTTTGGTCTTATCTTTCCTTTTTACACAAGATGTATTAATGTGTTTGCACTTTTTTGTCCAACATGCACTGATTTGGAGTAGTTAACTGTGCAAAGTGAACCACGTTTTGTGGGTTTCAGCTTCTGCAGGTATGAGAGCATTATTTTCTAATGAACAATAAGGTGAACTTCTGATTCGATTTCAGAATTATTTGGCTCTTTTCAAACACAACAGCTTAAGTATATTGGTACCCTCAAAAACAATAAAAAGGGATGGAAGATGGATAAACAGACTAGACTCAGCCCCTTATTTGATAAGGACATTGATCTAATTTGTCATAGCATAGAAAGAGCAGAGTATAAATTGTCAAAAGAACAAAAATCAATGTCTATATATTATATAGCCATAAGAGGAGTCAGTTAAGATGTTCAGAGACAACCGGGCAAAGCCAGAACTAAATGGAAGAATTAAATATTCTTTCTACCCTTTTAACACCTTAGTAAGGGCCAGGGAGGATGTATGTGTTTTCAGACTATACCTGCTATTCCTTTTACCCAATCTTGAATAAGAGTATGAAAATTAATGCATGTATAACATTTATTACGCGTTTGAAATCATTATTTAGTGATGAAATGCAAATCTGCCAGTAGAGACGGGCTCTTGTTTAAATTGTTTTCACTGTGTTTTTTTACCCAGCATGCTTTAAGCTAATAATTTTCACATATAAATGGCTCCAAACCCAGAGCAGTCTAAGTATTCATCTCATTTCCACCATTACTTAAGCTAACTAAACTAATTTTAGCATGGCTACTAATGACAGCAGTGCAAAGAGGTTAAACTTGCATGTGACGGACAAATTACACTAGCCTAATCTGTTACCTTTGAACTTTGTTCACATGGTAACAGGTTCAGGATGTCAGGGTCTCAGCTGAGGTCCTCCACCTGTACACAAGGACAGGATATCCTGCAGTGGAGCCATTAGTTTCAGCACCTATCATCGCATGAGTAGAATGGCAGATGGTTTACTGAAACAGTATGAGTACCAATAACACACACTGAGTGGTGACCTACAAGCATTAGCCTATACTTATGTTATTATTTCCCAGGTTTGTGTTTTGTTTTTGTTATGTTTTTTTTTTTTTGAAACACCTTAAGGAGCTTAATTTTAAGTTTACTAAATACACTTGAAGCAAGATCAAATTCTTCAACATGCTTTAACATGAAATGACTCCAACAACTTGAACAAATACTTTGGAAATATATTTATGTGTCACATGTAACTGAAAAAGAATACAACTTAAATTTCACCTAACAAACCAAACTTAAAAAGGGGCTTCATACATGGCAGTGACTGTTGGGATCTGTAGAATAGAATAGAAAATCCCTTTATTGTCCCACAATAGAGAAATTTTGGTGTTTATAGCAGCAAAAGGTTATAGTAGAAGAGGTCACACAATGTGCACCTTAGAAAAGTGTATAAAAATAATAGCAAAATTAAACAAATACAGTATTGTACTGAACAGTGTTTTTACAATATAATACTCTGTATTATATTGAGAAAAAAAATCCATAACAGCTCTGGACATTTAAACAGTAATGGATGTGTGAGAAATAGCAGCAACACCAGAGATGTGCAACAGAAAAATCCAAATATGGGACTAATAAACATCATAAATAAATAATAATACAAAATATGGACTAAATGGAGGTGTGTTTCTGCATATGATAACAGGAAATATACAGCTGGGAATTTTACACTAGCTTTGATCTGGATTAATTTTTTCAAATCAATAAGTGTGAATATAGCCGTTCTTTGTAGTCTGTTTTTTTTTTATATCATAAAGTTAAACTATTTTACAAAATCTAAAGTAAGTCTTTAATCTTCTATTTTTCAATATAAAATAATTCTTTTATCTCACTTTTTTTTTTATATATATATAAAAAGCTATTAGTTAGTTTTTTTTATTTTTTATTTTTTTTATTACTTCCTCTTGGCCCTTCCATCAATCCAGGCGTTTAACCAAGAAAATAAAAATAGAATTGTGGTAGACCGCAGGGAAAAGACAAAGGTGTTCTTTTTGAGGTTACTTTCCATCTTATTTCTTTCTGAGGCGCTCTGGACATTCCTAATGCTAAGTCTTTTTGGTCTCAATTACTAGCAGCTGCCCACTCCCTTTTTTTCAGAGCACAGACTCTCTGTATCTCCCTTGGGATCTGCAGCTTTCTTATTTCTATGAAATCATTCCAACAGGGTAGCTTTTAAAACATGTCATTTTACATTTTCCCTGTCATCTGTGGGCAGATTGCACTCAGATGTTCAAAATGAGCAAAGCATGAGGGTGTGTTAATGTGCTGCCCCCTGCTGTTTAAGTTTTAAACAATACAGTAGATGTGCCCAGTAAAACCATTCAATGATTGTGGTAGTGTTGTGAAGCTGCCCATGCTGTCAAGCAGATCAGCCACATGGAGACTGTGACTTTGATGATTTTCATCATGAATTCCTTTTTCCTGAGCAATTTATAAAGGCAAATTTTCAAAAATCGAAGATTATTGGGAAATTTCTAGGGTTTCTTTATGTTTAAGAAATAAAAAAGTTGGGTAACATCCCGTTTGATAGCTAAATACATGTGGTGTGTCCATATTAAAGTTTGTGGACTAATAACTTTTCCAGTACCTCTAATATATTGTAAGGTTCACACTTTAAAAAACTCCCTGACCAATAGAGATTGAAATGTACAGAAATAGTGAAAGGGTAAAACACGCTCATTAATCCTTGGATTCTGTTAGTTGGACATGCAGAATCTACCTAATCGTAGTGGGAAACTAATGAATATTAATCATAATAACACAAACTTTTACATTATCACCTGACGGAAGAATCCGCACTTTAGAGGTGCTCCAAGAATGGTTTGAGAAGCAAAAGAACCAGTATGAGGTACAAACTCTGCCTCCAGTTTCCGTGGATCACAATACATGTCTAGCATATTTGAGATGTACTGAATAACTTCTCTAGGGCTACATCTAGAAAAGACAAACTCCACTTTTTGATGGCTGCATTGATATGGAAACACATATGCAAAGGTTTGCAAAGTACAACTACTTTGTTACTGTACTTAAGAACACTTTTTAGGTATCTATATTTTACTCCATTACTTAATTTTCTTCCTACTTCTGACTTCTACTCATTACATTTTCAAACAAGTATCTGTACTTTCTATTCCTTACATTTTTAAAACAAACTTTACTCGTTACTCTTGGCTTCGGTTTAATGTTTATAAATATTTATTTCACGTCATGTGCGCCATCCAATGTAGATCATTGCTGCCATCCACATCTAGTGAAAACTAGTGTAATTGGATGAGTCATATAACCCAAACACTCATTGGTTAGCTAAAGGAAATCATCAGAAGCAAGCAGGTGTTCTTCAAACTTCAAACGCTAATTGTCTATTCCATGCTACAATGTCGGATTCAGAGAAAGATGTTGAAATGTCTGAAAGGTCGGACACAGGTGAGAGCGTATCAGGAGATGGAGACCAACAAGACCTCCCTCATCCTTGGCCCTATCTCAGAAATATTTTTCGAAATAGCTGAAAAATTGAGCTTTCAATTCATCTGGGTGTTTCTTTTAAGTTACTTTATACTTTTATACTTGAAGTAGTTTTTGGAGCGCATACTTTTTCACTTTTACTTGAGTAAAGAGGTCAAGTTGATACTTCAACTTTTACCAGAGTGTTTTTAAACTGCAGTATCTATACTTCTACTTACGTAACAAAGGTGTGTCATATGTGTGCACATATGACATTTTGGAACAACATGTCTTTAAGAGTGTATCTATAGCAACTGCAGGCACTTTATGTTTTAACAACACACTCTTCCTAAGATTCTGTACATATTGCAACATGAACAGTATGAGAGATTGATTTGTGCATTTGTTAAAAATAATATTACGGTAATGCTTCTATTTTTGTTTCACAATGCCAGCTGTAATAGTCTATTGAATGACAAGTATGCTCATTCTTACTGTGGGACCCAGGGTTTTCTTCTGTAACTCTTTGACCCTTTTCTTACCAAAATTCCCTCTCATTTATCCAATATAACTGGTTCCTATGAAAATACATTCTAAATGCATCCTAAAAAGCCACGAGTTGTGTTTGCATAGGACCCTACTGTATACAGGAAGACAAAATTAATTGCATTAACTTTTTTTTTTTTTTTACAGAAATTAGAGAATGATCTAAAACTGTAAAAGAAGAGCTAACCTAACAAAAACTATGTAAACAGTTTAAGAAATTAATGGGAAATAAGTGGCCTCCCAGTGTTTTTGGACACCTGAAGCAAATTTTTTTTACTTTTAGAAACCACATGATTAATGCCAGAGGCTCTGGGGCTTTTGAAGCTCACAACAGTGTAAACTGAGATTTATTGGCCTAATGTGTTAGGGAAATGGATCATTTTCAAATAAAATCATCTTGCTTTAAAATAGTCCTTGACCTGCTGCACTGAATTTGCCCCAAAATTCAGGCTTAAATGTTCAATTTTTCAGCAGCTTGTGTACGTATATACTGTCTATTACAGTATCTGAGAAGAGATGTTGCTTACTGGAGCCTCTACATGTGGCCTTCAGGAACAAACAGAGGTAAAACACAGCTGTGGATGTCACCCCTCTGATGAGCCACATCTCTACGATGAGGAGGCTTGTCTGCCTGAGGGGTCTGAACCCCGCGTTGTGTCCCCGCCTCATGCCGCGTACTTTATTTACTCTCTGGTCACATGTTTGCCGCTCAGACAGAGGCTCTGGCAGAAGCAGTTGGCTTCCCTGTGCGTCCTCTGTGTCCATCTGCAGATGTTGCAGAGGTTTATTTGTATTTAAAGAGCCTTTGTTTTCCTCAGTTGCATCAGTAAGCTGCTCCTTGACCAGTAGGGTCACATGCCTTTGTGTCGGTCTCTTTCCAGCAGTCAGGCAGCTGAGACTTTGTATCATCAGTTTCTGACTTTAACAATATCCCCCACATCCCTTTTTTATGACTGATATTTGTGCAGATGTAATTACACTGATATTGCAGAAAGTACTGCGGGTTTAACTTTTATTTACCAAAATATAAATCAGATTTTCTTTTTTAAACCTAGGTTGACAGAACAATTTTTCATCACTTTATATGAATGATAATATAACATTTCCAAGAGCATGTGTTTGGTTTAAATATATTGCTTACGTCATGTTTTGAAAATATCTTCCAATACTTTTACCCCTTATGGTGTCACAGATTATCTGGACTTTTAAACCTATCTAAAATTACATCCTGCTTTATGCAAGCTAAAAGTATTTGTCATAATATGATATTTTTTGACATTATTCAGATCCAGTTACCTTTATTCTGGTGAACATTGTTCTGTTGCAGGTTTTGGCTAACTGGAGCTAGATTAAAAGGGACTTCAAATCCTAAATTATTTTTTTTCCTTACTGAGCACAATGTTTCCTTTTCTTTTTATTAGTTTAAGTTTGTGGAAAGATTTATGTGAGTGGACCTAATTTCACACACCTTTTACAACGATTCAGATCTGCTCTGTGCTTTTAAAAGTTGGATGTTAGGATGTTAACGTTTTTGAAAGTAAGCACAACATTTTGAAAAAGTAAATTTTGAGGGCGGTTTATAGGCAGATTGGAGTCCGATACAATTTTCCACTAAGAAAAAGGATGATTAAATAGTGACAAGAATTTTTTGATGGAGTCCAAGACAAGTGAGTCGTACTCGCTAGAATATATAACAGCTGTGAGATTTCTGGAGCTGAAACCCTGGGAAAGGAGAAACTAACTGAACGGGCTAAACAGTAAACATAACCAAAGAAGACAATAAACGTGCCAAAATCCCAGAATAAACAGAAGTAGCACAAAAGTCTGGAATACAAAAATTACTAAGCTCAAAATAAAAAAAAGAACATTATGTTGAAGTTCTGCTTATTAAATTATTCGTCCAAAATGATTAAACACCACTTTAAAAAAATCATCTGCATACATCAGCCCCCAGTCATTTCAGACATTATTGCTACATTGGATCAAGTAATGTTTATTTTTTTATTTTTAAGAAAACAAATCTTTCAGTGCCAACACGCAAACAGGATTCTTGGTAAGAAAAAAACACTATTCATAGGGAAGATGATCGCTATTTTAAAATTTATGTGTCACTCGTGAATTTTATTTACAGTAACCAGGAAAAAAAAAAAGGGGAAATGACATGCAGCTAAGGTAACAGCTTTAGGAATAAAACAACAGACAGCTATGTTGAGGACCAGCATCTATATCTGAAGTACCTTAAACACTGCAATGCTATGTATAAACCAATCAGACAGTTTCATGTTATGTTAGAGGGTTGCTGGATCTAAACACTGAAAGAAAGTAGGATACAGAATACCGGTAGGTACACAAGGCTCTTTAACGAGAGAGAGATCCTAAACACCTAAATTAAATGGCTAAATTATATTATTATATTATATTATATTATATTATATTATATTATATTATATTATATTATATTATATTATATTATATTATATTATATTATATCCTCAGAAAAAAAGTAAATATATCCAAGGTCCTCTTACTCATCTAAGGGTTTGATTCCGTTGTGTTGGAATAAGGACACATGTAAAATTTGTTTTGTCTAATTTCAACCAAATAACATGAAAAAGTATCCCATCATGTTTTCAAAACATACAAGACCACTGATAATCTTCCTCGATCTGGGGCTCCACGCAAGATCTCACCCCGTGGGGTCAAAATGATCACAAGAACGGTGAGTAAAAATCCCAGAACCACACGGGGGGACCTAGTGAATGACCTGCAGAGAGCTGGGACCAAAGTAACAAAGGCTACCATCAGTAACACACTACACCACCAGGGACGCAAATCCTGCAGTGCCAGACGTGTCCCCCTGCTTAAGCCAGTACATATCAAGGCGCGTCTCAAGTTTGCTAGAGAGAAAACTTGAGATGACTGGGAGAATAT
>NW_015152131.1:77292-80498 GCF_000732505.1 Cyprinodon variegatus | reverse complement strand
TATATAACAAAGTATTGAGATGAACTTTTGTTATTGACCAAATACTTATTTTCCACCATATTCTGCAATAAATCAGACAATGTGAATTTCTGGATTTTTTTCTCCTTATTTTGTCTCTCATAGTTGAGGTATATCTATGATGAAAATTACCGGCCTCTCTCATCTTTTTAGGTGGGAGAACTTGAACTATTGGTGGCTGACTAAACACTTTTTTGCCCCACTGTATTAGAAAAGTTTAATTTGTACCCTTTAGTACTTTTTAATGCATGTCTTTCTGAATTCTTAAGTATTTTCAAAAGTGAATATTTCAGTACTTTAACCTCAATAGATTTTTCACGGAGCAATCTTTATTTGTAGAAGTACTTAATGTAGAAATTAAGGAAACAGAAGTAGGTTGGTTTAAATCGTATTTGCCCCATAGATTCCATTTTTTTTAATGTCAGTAATATATCTTCCCATAGCTCCAGGATTACTTGTAGAGTACCACACAGTTCAGCGCTAGGCACAAATATCATACAGCATGGGATTGATTTCTACTGTTTTGATGATGATACTCAATTATACTTGTCTAACTTCCATGAACCCTCTGCAGGTTGGTTATGGGCTCTTGGGAGTTTGCCCACATGTGCTTTGTGGACCTGGAGATGGCAATCACTGGGTCCTTCTTGGTGCCTAGTGGGAGGCACTTCAGGAGTAAGGAGTAAGGGCCCTTTACTTGGGACCATCTGTTCCTTAGGAGCCTGGTCCACATTGTTTTTTTTCATAACCTTTCTTCATAGGATATCTGAGCACAGCCAAGGACCAGCCAAGGGTGTCTGGTTTGGGGACCAGCATATCTCATACCTTGTTTTTGTGAATGACGTACTTATGCTGCCTCCTTCCTGCCAAGACCTACAGCACGCAGTGGGGCGATTTGCAGCTGAGTGTGAAGCGGCCACGATTAGAATCAACTCCTCCATGTCTGAGGCCATGGTTCTCAACTATGGGTATCCTGGTCTGACGAGGTATGCTCATCTGACAGAACACCTTAAAAAGGTGGTCTATCACCTTCAGGTTTGAGGAGAGTCCAACTGGTTTGTCGTAGTGAAAAGAGAGCTGAACAAAAAGGAAAAGCATTTGATTTACCAGTCGGTCTAAGTCCCTAACCCCAGGAGACAACTCAGAAGACGCTCAAAAGCCCTTTAAAACAATCACAGCTGCCAAAAAGTGCTGTACATACCAAGTTAAGTTAAAATTGTAAAGGAACAACATAGAGGTTTAAAGGAATAAAACAAATATAATAAAATAAACAGGAATCTTTTGAAATAAACGCTGGAAGGACTATGTCTCCCGGCTGGCCTGGGAGCACCGACTTCCCTAAGCAGTGCTGGTAGAGGTGCCTTTGGAGAGGAAAATCTGCTGCTCCACTACCCGGTGGGGGGCTACTACAAGCACGACTATTTGTCCATGAGTTAAATAGCAGGACAGGCAATCAGTAAAAGGTATGCAATGTTGAACAGATGAGTTTTTAGCCTGGATTTAAACAGAGAACAAGGAACCGTACTACGAATATCAGGAGGGAGTGAATTCCAGAGTTTGGGAGCAGAGCGAGGTTAATAATCTGAGGGAGATATGAGAGGTATGGGTTGGCAAATAACGGATGACCTTGAAATAATGAATGATCTTGAAAGCAAACAGTAGGAGTTGAACAGAATTCTTAAGTTGACAAGGAGAAAGTAAAGCTCCTGTAAGACTCTGTTATGTGATGAAATGAGGGGGGGGGGTTGATAATTAAAAGAGCTGCTGAATTCTGGACCAAATGAAGAATATGGAGATAGGAAAACTAAAAACAAGATAGTTGCAATAATTAATGAGGGAGGTGACAAGACTATTGAAAAGAACAGAGAGGTGATTGAGAAAGTGCTACCAAGGATGTCAATGCAAAAAAATAAAAGAAAACAAAAAAAGAAAATTCAGTAGCCCAACCTTGAACTCAACGCTATTCCTGACATTTTGAATTAAAAAAAGCTTCTTGGTGGGAAGAGAAACGTCTTCAAACTTGGAATCAAAGTCCAGTGGATTGTTTTTCTTTCTTTGGGATGACTATGACCTAGATGAGGATCTTCATCAACGCTACCAAGTATAATACCGAGACACTGGTCCTGAAGAGGCGGAGACAAGGTGAACTGTCAAAAGAGAGAAAATGTCAGTCGTAGAAAAAAAAAAAAAAATTTTTACCAGGAGGATCTCTGTTTTGTTGCAATTTAGCTTCGGGAAGTAATGGGTGATTCAGGTTTTAATTTCAGCAATGCAGAAGGTAAGGGGTGAGGGAGGAAGTTTGAAGTTAGGCTCAGTGGATACATAGAGCATGTCATCTGCATAAAAATGAAAATCAATATGAAATCTCCAAAAGATGTTACCAATGGGCAGAAAATAGATGATAAAAAGTAGGGGGCTCAGGACAGAGCCCTCAGGAAATGAGTACGGCTAGAAAGTGGGAAACGTATCAGTGGAGGGGGAATGAGGTGATGTTAATTTAGTTAAAGGCCACATTCAGGTCCAGAGGTTAGAAATATATTTTTTCCTTGCCTCAAAACATGAATTTTACCTGAATAATACAATATCAAAATATAGTGAAAAAGATCAATACTTTATTGTACTCTTATTAGAAAGTAAAAGGTCATATTTTATTTATCCTTTACCACAAGAATAAAATGTTTCAAGCCTGTATTTCTTGTAACTTTTATGATTTTGTCTTACAGATTATGAACACCCACATTTCAGTGTGTTTAAAAAAGTGAGAATATTATAAAAATTATAACAATGAAAAGACTAAGCTGTATATAATTACTGAAATTTCAGTAAAGGGAGAACGCATAATAGAAAAATGGTGCACCTCCAACAGAGACAACCATAGGCTTGAATCAACACATCACAAGCAAATACTTAGAGATGAATCCTACACTTGGCAACAGGCTTTCCACCTAGGCTAAGGTGAAATGGAACTGGAATTTTCTTCATTTGAGATGATGGGAAAGTTTGTGTTGCAATTGTATATTAAGGTCCCTGAGCCTGAACAAAGACTGGAGAGGCAGAGATTCATGATTTGGGATGTTATTCTACTTGGTGCATGCTGATGACGATTCTCTGTCATCTAGGTCATAGTCATTCCAAAAAAGTGAAAAAACTGTTGGGATCTGGAGATTCTTCACCTTCTCCAGCAGAGT
>NW_015152131.1:73932-76779 GCF_000732505.1 Cyprinodon variegatus | reverse complement strand
CAACTAATCTGTTAACCTGGCTAATCAAACTATCCGTCTCTGCAGACGCCTGAGAATCCTGCCCGGACCAGTTTCCAGAATCCAGTTCATGTTATCTCTGTGCAACCCTTTAATAAACTCTGTTGAACTTTTTTTTCAGTTTCCAAGTGGTGTTCTGCATGTGGGTTTGATTTCTAAGCCAACCATGACAAAAACAAAGGAAACAAATTCCAGTGGAGTGTTTTTTAATTTTTTTGGAACGACATTCTATGTGCTATTGTTGGATTTCTGAAAGCCACTTTTCTTTTTTCTTTTTAGGTGTTAATGTTGCAAATCATATCGTAAATTATTAAACTATAAAGTGTAAGATACACTATATTTTAAGGCAATTAACAAAACATCCTACGGGGTTAACTAGAGCTTTTAATTGGAATGCAAACACATACATGTAAATGTAAATCCCTTTATTGGAGAATACAAACTATCTGCATTTGACCCATCCAATTGGGGAACAATAGGCTGCCATTGCATGGCGCCCAGGGCGCAGTGTGGGGTTAAGGATTTTGTTTAGGAACCCAGAGTAGAGGCTGTGGGGATCAAACTTCCAACTTCACATGCGCACTGCAGTCGCAAAAACCATCAAGCGCTACAAAGAAACTGTCTCACATGAGGACCGCCCCAGGAAAGGAAGACCAAGAGTCACCTCTGCTGCAGAGGATAAGTTCATCTGAGTCATCAGCCTCAGAAATCGCAGGTTAACAGCAGTTCAGATTAGAGACCAGGTCATTGCCACACAGAGTTCTAGCAGCAGACACATTTCTAGAACAACTGTTCTAGAAAGAGGAGACTGTGTAAATCAGGCATTCATGGTAATATAGATGCTAGGAAACCACTGCTAAGGACAGGCAACAAGCAAAAAAAAAAACTTGCTTGGGCTAAAGAGCTTAAAGAATGGGCATTAGAGCTGTGGAAATATGTGCTTTGGTCTGATTAGTCCAAATTAGAGATCTTTAGTTCCAACCATCGTGTCTTTGTGCGACACAAAAAAGGTGAACGAATGGACTCTACCTGCCTGGTTTCCACCGTGAAGCATGGAGGAGGAGGTGTGATGGTGTGGGGGTGCTTTGCTGATGACATTGATGGGTATTTATTCAAAATTGGAGGCATACTGAACCAGCATGGCCACCACGCATCTTGCAGCGACATGCTATCCCATCCTGTTTGCGCTTAGTTGGACCATCTTTTATTTTTCAATAGGACGATGATCCCAAACACACCTCTAGGCTGTGTAAGGGCTATTTGACCAAGAAGGAGAGTGATAGGGTGCTGTGACAGATGACCAGGCCTCCGCAGTCATCAGACCTGAACCCCTGGTTTGGAGTGAGCAGAGTGAAGGCAAAACGGCCAACAACTACTGTATATCAGGTGACTACCTCTCGAAGCTCATCAAGAGAATGCCAAGAGTGTGCGAAGGAGTAATCAAAGCAAAAGGTGTCTACTTTGAAGAACCTAGAATATAAGACAGAATTTCAGTTGTTTCACACCTTTTTGTTAAGTATATAATGTGTTAATTCATAGTTTTGATGCCTTCAGTGTGAATCTACAATTTTCATAGTCATGAAAATAAAGTGCATAACATTTTGAGAAATCATCAAAGACATGTCACACAGTGACCCAGTGGACAAAAGGTATTGTGTCTCGCAGGGAACATAGACAAATAGTCAGGTCTCCCTTCCCCCCTCCCCCCATACCTCTGTGGGGCACTCTGTAACTTCCTCCTGGGAGCTGGAAGTCGTTGACTCTCTCTAAGTTGTTCCACCTGCTCCTTAGCCTCTGGTGTGAAGATGACTGCAGCATACCGACAGGGGTCAAAAGCCTGCTTGTTGTTTCAGCTTCCTCTCATCTAAAGCATTCCCAGTAGAGTAGATCCTGTGCGAGACAGGAGGTGGGAGAGGTGGACATGTCCTGGAGTGATCCACATGATATGTGGAAGACATGGTTAAGAAAAGGGTAGAGAGGGAAATGTTGAGGAAAAACACACACAAACTTTGATGTCTGTTGTTTCCTCTGCAGAGAAAATCCAGTTACAAGAAAACAAACATACTGTATTTTTTCTGTGATAACATTTTCAGAGCGCATTACATCTTGCTTTGAGGAAGACCTAACGTTTGTCACTGGCATGTGGTTAAGCAATGTAGTACAGAGAATGAAACCAGGAAACATGCAGACTAAAGGTCTGACCTGCTAAAATTTCTAATAAGAGCAAAGAGGTTGTGCAAACATAAAATTGGATGCTCACCTAGTTAGCATTTTGGAGCCCGCTGATCACATGTGCCAAGCCAGATGTAATTTGTAACAGCACTATGCAAAGATGGCAGGTATGATTGCTACAGTATGTGGAGAAGATGGGAGCAGTGGAGAAGAGGAACGACATCATCTGTTAAAAAAAGACATCTTTTTTTACAGGTGGAAGCTCACAGCATTTAAATCATTCAAACTGTCACAGCCTGTCAAGGTCTTTGTCTTAATTTTCAAAAGCAGTGTCTCTCAGCAGTGTGTTTTATATTTTTTTCCCCGCCCATCTTTGATGTATTGTCTTTCACCAATGATCATCATTCCTAATACATATTTAGAAGTACATAAAAGAAAGATGAAAGTAGTCTCTACAGATTCTGTGCTTTCAGCACCACAGATGTATGGACAGCAGAAATGTAGATGTTTTTATTTTTGTTTATTTTATGATATAATGTGCAAAAAGCAATTTAAACACCCCAGCTTCATCGTCTAGTGTTTCAGATTTCAAAGCACATCAAAGCTAGCCTGACGTAGTCCTACTCAATTCTAGTCAGAATATGAGTCTGATACTGC